>NC_089830.1:3116926-3410674 GCF_035046505.1 Tiliqua scincoides | reverse complement strand
GTTAAATGATATCTCCTGTTTAAAGCTTTCATAGCTGAGGAAAGCTGTGCTCACCTCTAGAGGCTTTTCTGAGCCACGCAGAGGCACTTGCGTCCACCCAAGTTGAAGTTTTTACTGGAAATGACCTTTTAATTTCTTATAAGCCCCCTGCCTAGAGGGTTTCCTTGAATAACTTACAAGGCATTAAAACGTCATTTCTGATTTCCTTCTGGGAACCAGAAGTAATTTTTTTTTACTGAATCGGCCATTTTGAGCCCTGCAGAGGCCGTGGGTGGATGCACACGGTTTCTGTGGGGCTCCGAAAAGACTCTGGAGGTGAGGGGGGCATTGCTCCCTTTGGCTGTGGAGGCTGCAGTTGGGGAAGCAGGGATCAGCAATAGACCAACATATATGTGGTCAGTTGTTGATTGGAATGTTGTTAAGTGCCATTCACCGGTGTTATGAATATTTATATGTGGCTTTTCAACAAAACATAATTTGCAAAGCAGTTTCCATAGCTAAACAAATCAGTCAATGGTTCCCTGTCCCCAAAGAGCTCATAATCTTTGAAACAAGGTGCAGAAGAGACCCTGGCAACAACCACAGCAAACAACGCCATGCTAGGTGGAAGGAGGAGTTCTGCCCCTGCTAAATAGAAGAGGAGCATCACTTTGTAAGGTGCCTCTCTGCCCAGTTAGCAAGGGTGTTTTGTATTTATAACCACCACCACCCCAAAATGCAGTTGTGTGTTTTGCCGAGTGTGTTCTGAGCAAGTATTTTTGGGGCCTTTAACACAGAACATCTTTTTAAGAACAGAACAGGGATCCCTGACGAGCTTGCACAAGCTCATGAATAAACTGTTGCTTTTATCCAACTCCAGTTCCAAGTGCCCAAGCTACAAAAATTGGCGTGATTTGCTTTCACAGGGGGTGACAGTCTTTCCCCCCTCCCCAGATCTTTGGTAGCATTTGGGTTTAATTCTTATGCTTCCTGTCTCTGCTTGTCTTGCAGTTCCGCTGTCTTTCAACAGCCGGTCATTTTCCTTGGAGCTGACGTGACTCACCCGCCGGCGGGAGATGGGAAGAAGCCCTCCATCACAGCGGTGAGTCTTTCCCCTCTCCACAGATGGGGTGTCTCTTGTAGAAAGTAAAGGCCACTCCTGTGTTCCTTTTACAGCCACTCTTTTGTGTTGCCCACCACCTGGCTCTTTCAGGAACGGGCATCTACGCATCCTCAAGCGCTTGCACAAAAGCGGGCAGTGCAGACTTTGTGAGATGATGGAGGTGTTCATACATCTGGGTTCTGGCTTCTGGCCAGAAATTGGGGGCCGGGTGGAGGGAGAAATAGAACCTCTGGCTTCCTCTTCTGTCATCAGAGGAAAGATAAGTGAAATAATAGTGGTAATAACCAAGTGAGCCAGGAGGTGGAGCCCTTGGGCCATGCAACTTGGGAGCTCTTTGGAATAAAAACCTCATTGCTTCTGCCACACTTGAGCAGGTTTGCTTTTCCAGGTGGTGTGTGGCTTGCCCAAAACCCTCTTGCCCGTTTCCATCTTATGGTTTGGATGTGGTTTGGAACCCAGGGCTCCAGAGGACAGAAATACAATGCATTTTGTTTTAAAGATTATCAGTAGAAACTCTCATTATGCTTTTTGAAAAAGGAAATATTTCCATTGTATTTATGGGGAGGGGCTTTAAGGCAATATGACTGGAAAACCGAACTTGGATGGCACAGAATTATGCCATCCAAGTTGCCTTCTGTGACTTTGCTTTTCAAAACTTCGGGGGGGAGGGAAGGCTCATTTCAATTGTACTTCGATTGAGTTTTGACTGGTCCTACACACAAGATAATTCTCTCAGCTCCGGGCCACGTTTTTAGTTCTCAGTCTTTGGCCCTTGGTATTGACACCCATCTCGCCACTGCCTCTCCAGCAAGCAAAGTGAAGGTCTCGCCCTTTTGTCCCCCTCTGTTGCAGGTGGTGGGTAGCATGGACGCCCACCCGAGCCGCTACTGCGCCACCGTGCGGGTGCAGCGGCCTCGCCAGGAGATCATCGAGGACTTGTCCTACATGGTGAGGGAGCTGCTCATCCAGTTCTACAAGTCGACGCGCTTCAAGCCCACTCGCATCATCTTCTACCGCGATGGAGTGCCCGAGGGCCAGCTTCCACAGGTGAGGGGCTGCCTCCTTCCTCCTTTGAACCACTTGACACACGAGCTGTTGCTGTGCAAAAGTGACCTGCAAAGAAGGTTCTAGTTGGCATGACCATATTTTTTTTTCCTCTCTCTCTCTCTCTCTCTCTCTCTCCTAGATCCTTCACTACGAGCTGTTGGCCATCCGCGATGCCTGCATTAAACTGGAGAAGGATTACCAGCCAGGCATTACATATATTGTTGTACAGAAACGTCATCACACTCGCCTTTTCTGTGCGGATAAGAATGAGAGGGTGAGGTTCTTTATTTTAGCATTTGACTTTTCCATGGCATCATGTGGCCTTTTTGTGCTCCATAAAGGATCTTGCCTTAAATCAGTGATTTTCAACCTTTTTCAGCTTGTGGCACACTGACAAGGTACTAAAATTGTCAAGGCACTCCATCAGTCTTTTGACAATTGACAAGGCACACCATGCTGTTGGTGGGGGCTCACGTCACCTTCTGGCCCTTCTAATAAATGACTTTCCCCCACACTCCTCCGGCACCCCTGCAGACCATTCATGGCACCCCAGTGTGCCACGGCACAGTGGTTGAAAATGGCTGCCCTAGATCAATGGTTCTCAAAGTTTTTAGCACCAGGAACCACTTGTACTTGTTTTTCAGTGGCAATTCCAAACTTACTTCATTGTGATGGTTCAGATTTTTTTTTCCTCTCTGCTTCCTTGATTGTTTAAGTGATTTTATTACTCTGTATGTTTTGATTTTGTTGCTTTAATTTGCTCTTTAGTCTACATTTTGTTGCAAGCCCCCATGGGGTGGGGAAATAAAATATAGCTGTCTGGGAAAACACAAAGACAGAATCCCATTCTGTGTCCCAGGTGTCTTGTCTCATGCTTCTGTTTTGCTTGTTTTTCTGCAGATTGGCAAAAGTGGGAACATCCCAGCAGGAACGACAGTGGACACCAACATTACTCATCCCTTCGAGTTTGACTTCTATCTGTGCAGTCACGCTGGCATTCAGGTACCTGGTGGTTGGCAACCTTCAGTCTGGAAAGACTATGGTATAAGCCTACAGCACCCGGTATTCCCAGGAGGTCTCCCATCCAAGTACTAACCAGGCCTGACCCTGCTTAGCTTCCTAGATCAGACAAGATCAGGGATGTACCTACATTTATATTTTTTCGCATTTTTTGTACTGCCCTTTTTCCAAGGATCTCAGGGTTGTGTATATAGTTCCTCTCCTCCTTGAGTCCTGCTAACAGCAACCCTGTGAGGTAGGCAAGATTGAGAGATGGTTACTGGCATCAGGTCACCCAGGAAGCACTTCGGGGCTGAACGAGGATTTGAATCTGGATCTTCCAGGTCTAAGTCCAACTCCCAAACCGCTGTGCCATCCTGGCTCTCAAATCTATCTTGATATGTCTCTGTGCCACCGCAAGAATTTAGCATGAACTGAAAGCCCATCAGGCCTTTCTCAAGCTAGGCAGGCCTGGATCCAATCACTGCTTGGATGGGCAGCTGCCTGGGAAACTCTCAAGCGTGCTGTTGTGTTCCACCATGGGAGAAAGGTGGGATATAAATGATATCACTAGTGTTATTGTCTGTGTTTAAAAGCCACTTTTCAACAAAAGTGTTACCAAAGGAGTTTCCGTAGCAGACAAAAAAATTAGAAAGTGGTTCTCACAGCACAAAGGAGTTCACAACCTAGAAAGAAATGCAAGGAAGATGATGGCAGAGAACTACTGGGAGAGGCACTGCTGAAGTGGATAGGGACAGTTGCTTTCCTCTGCTAATTAAAAAGAGACCTACCACTTTAGAAGGTGCCTCTGCCCAGTTAGCAGAGCATGGAAAAGAACATTGGTTCCCATTAGTCCAGCAGTTTTTCAAAAAGTGTGCTGCTGCACATTGGTGTGCCACAGGAGTTTGGAGCTTGTTGTTGTTGGCAACCTTCAGTCTCAAAAGACTCTGGTATCACGCTCTGAAAGGTAGTTCTGGAACAGCGTCTAGTGTGGCTGAAAAGGCCGATTCAGGAGTGACAATCCCTTCCACACCGGGAGCAAGTGCAGTCTGTCCCTGGTCTGTCTCCCTGGCTATGGGCCTTCCTTCTTTGCCTCTTTGCCTCAGACTCTTGGCAAAGTGTCTCCTCAAACTGGGAAAGGCCATGCTGCACAGCCTGCCTCCACGCGGGCCGCTCAGAGGCCAGGGTTTCCCACCTGTTGAGGTCCACTTCTAAGGCCTTCAGATCCCTCTTGCAGATGTCCTTGTATCGCAGCTGTGGTCTACCTGTAGGGCGCTTTCCTTGCACGAGTTCTCCATAGAGGAGATCCTTTGGGATCCGGCTCCAAAGGAGTTTGGAGCACAGCAGTTGAAAATCTCTTCTGGGTTCTGTGGCTCTGCTCCTAGATCAACTGTCTGTAGTAACGAATTGGCAGAGCTGGCAGAGGAAGAGCGACAGACAATCTTGACAATAGACAGTTTCCCTAGAAACAGAGCTGCAGAACCCAGAACGGTCTCTTGGAAACCGGAAGCGACATCACAAGTAGCAAAGACCATAGAGGTCAGCATGCCATGAGAAGAGAATATTGAAAATCACTGCTCTAGCCTGTCATAGCTTGAGCCTTCTTCTTTGCACTGCGCATCTGCTCTCTTTTCGGCCACCGCACCGGAAAAGCTTAAACAGCCCCCTTGATTCCTGTTCTCCGTCCCGCCCAGGGTACAAGCAGGCCTTCTCACTACTACGTTCTTTGGGACGACAACCGGTTTACAGCAGATGAGCTTCAAATCCTCACTTACCAGCTCTGCCACACCTACGTCCGCTGCACCCGCTCCGTCTCCATCCCAGCACCAGCATATTACGCCCGCTTGGTGGCATTCCGGGCGCGGTACCACCTCGTGGACAAGGAGCACGACAGGTAAGCAGAAGGGCTGCAGTGGTGCTGTCCCGGTGGAAGGGGGGTGGTTCCTCCTTCCCTCTCCCACCTGCAGGATGGGCGGGGGGTTGGTGGAGTCTTTCCACCATTGCCTGGTTTATTTCACTCGCAGTGTTTGAGATACCCAGGTATGTAAGTAGCTGCTTTCTGCTGAGTCGGGACCAAATGTACTAATGGTCACCCTGCACAGGCTTGCAGCAGCAGTCCAGGCTTTTGGACAAGGACCTTTCCGAGCCTTCTGTGGACATTCTGCCCGGTTTGAACTTGGATTCTTCTGTGCAAGAGGCTTGTGTAGATGGTACTGAGTTCAGTGGCTCAAGGGTCTCAGGCAGCTTCCTAGGTTCCAGAGTGGCTCCTGAGAAGGCAGGAGAGGGACTACCCCAACTGGCTGGCTGTTATGACCCCATGCAGAAGCTGACGACCTGAGCCTCCTGATCTCTTCTCCCTTTTGCAGAGTGCACCACTATTCCATGTGCAAGTCATGGTTAAGGGCAGCATTCCCCAAACTGTGGGTAGTGACTTAAGAACATAAGAACAGCCCCACTGTATCAGGCCACAGGCCCATCTAGTCCAGCTTCCTGTATCTCACAGCGGCCCACCAAATGCCCCAGGGAGCACACCAGATCACAAGAGACCTCATCCTGGTGCCCTCCCTTGCATTGGCATTCTGACATAGCCCATTTCTAAAATCAGGAGGTTGCGCATACACATCATGGCTTGTACCCCGTAATGGATTTTTCCTCCAGAAACTTATCCAATCCTCTTTTAAAGGCGTCCAGGCCAGACGCCATCACCACATCCTGTGGCAAGGAGTTCCACAGACCAACCACACGCTGAGTAAAGAAATATTTTCTTTTGTCTGTTCTAACTCTCCCAACACTCAATTTTAGTGGATGTCCCCTGGTTCTGGTGTTATGTGAGAGTGTAAAGAGCATCACTCTATCCACTCTGTCCATCCCCTGCATAATTTTTTATGTCTCAATCACGTCCCCCCTCAGGCGCCTCTTTTCTAGGCTGAAGAGGCCCAATGCGTGGTGGGCCGCCGCACCCCCACGCTGGACCCATGATCCACTCCATTGGCCTCTGCAGGCCCCAGAATGCACCACGGAAGCAACTTCCTGTCAAATTAGAAGTTGCGTCAGCAACCGGCAGTTGCTTCTGTGGGCTGGTTGTGGCTCGTCGCACAGAAGAACCCAAGTTCAAACAGGGCAGAATGTCCACAGAGGGCTTGGAAAGATAGAACTCTGCTTCCAACGGAGTGGGTCGCTGAACCAACGCAACTCAGAAAAGTCTTCCGGAGCCTCCCAAGAAGGCACTCTGGAACCACTCAGAGCATAAAAATATATATTAAGGCAATTTAATGCTGTCTGGATTGAAGCAGCTAATCAGGAGATAGATCAGGCAGTAGCTAAATTTCTGAGAAGAATTCTTGGAGTTCCAAACTTAATTAGGTTGTCCACTATGTCTTTGGAACTGGGTTTCCATCTTCCCACTACGGTAGCTTGAACTTCCACCTTTAAGTTTTGGCTCAGACTCCATCTTAATATTCACCCGAATTCCATTCTCTTAGATTTATTAAAAGACCCTTTTTCATCTAATTGGTCCAAATTTATCCATGCCAAATTATCTTCCTTAGATCTTTCTCCTGAACTTTTAGCTGATATGGACCTTCAAAAAGCGCATCATCTCATTAAACTCAAACTCTGGGAGCAAGAATACGTAACATTACTGTCTAATATAAATCCGACTGTTCACCCCTTTTCTTTGGACTGTCCCCCTCCCTTGGCCGCCCTGTGAATTATTTCGTCCAATTTATTAATCCGAGCAAAAGAAGGGCTTTCATGTTAGCGAGATTGAACATATTTCCATCTGCAATACACCAAGGGAGATTTTCTAAGATCCCTCGTTCAAATAGATCATGTCTGTTTTGTTCAGTTGAACCAGATACTTTTGGATCATACTCTTCTTCGGTGTACTGCCCATCATAATCTCAGGTCCCACCTACTTGGCCCTTTTCTCTCTTCTCTTCCTGCCTCTCTTGTTGATCCTTTCCCAATCCTGCTTAGTGATTATTCCCCTTCCATCACCATTTTGGTGGCGGAATTTCTGGCGGCAGTTTCTATGGCAAAGGCCAGAAGTTGATAGCTGATAAAGTTGTATCTCTTTGCCTTGTTATATTTGTTATTGTCGTTGGACTTTTTGTATGCCAGTAAAGGTTTACCAAAGTTTAAAGTTTATTAAGGCAATTTGCTTACTATGTCATAAAAAATATTGATTGTAAACGTGCCGTTTGGTCAGAAGCCCTGTTCTAACGCCTGTCTTCCTTGTTCCTCTTTCAGCGGCGAAGGCAGCCACATATCTGGCCAGAGCAACGGCCGAGACCCTCAGGCCCTCGCCAAGGCCGTGCAAGTTCACCAGGACACTTTACGTACCATGTACTTTGCTTGAAAGCCTAACTTTTTTACCTCACTCCAGAAAGCTTTCAGATTTTGTAGGAGCCATACAAAAAAAAAAAAATAAAAAGAAGCATTGGGAGCGCCACGTGGGCATCCAATGAGAAATCGCTGCAGGGCGCAGATGGCGTTGGAGGCAGGAGGCCGGCATTCTTGAGGGCAAACACAGGGATTGCAGCTTACCCGGATGGACACACCTGTGTAGTGTTGCAAGAGACTCTTGTGTTTCAGGCTTTCCAGTTACCTGACCGACCAAACAAACAAAAGTATTTAAACCAAGGAAAGGATCCAACTTATCAAAACAAAGCAGGTTTTCATTGCCGGGGCGGGGGGAGGGAGGGTTTTGGGTGGGTGGGGGGAACGCAATATTAGACTTTCAACTGTGAAATAACCGTTTTGGTCCTCCAATGCCAAATCCAAACGCTGGTAAGATCTTTTGTTTTTGGGGTGGGTGGGGGGGGGGAAAGGGATTTTTAGAGCCTTAAAACAGATGACTAGATTTATAAAAACTAATATTTTAGAATACAAGATGCTTTAATTGGTTAAGAGGAGAGGAGAAAAAAAAAAGCCGGTAGTTTATAGGAGAATTTTAACACTGTTAGCCCTCCCCTTTGAAGAAGAATGAATTTTTTCTCCCCTTATATATGATAACATGAGGCACCCCCAGCACTTACTGCAAAGCTGACAAGGAAACCGTCTTCCATCTATATTGAAAGTGGATCTGCTGCTGCCCCATCTTTTGTTGTTGTTGTTGTTTAGACGCAACAGTTGTGTACTTAAACTATGGGCGAGTGCCTTTACTGTAATGCTGCAAGTTGTCTGTTCTCCTTCCTTCCAAGGGTAAAATAGAACCACCAATGCTCTTGTCTCAGGGTGGCGGGGGGGTGGTCCGGATCCCCCCACCCGTAAAGCGGCAGGAGTGCTCCACCATTCACACAATATTACAGTTTCGTGTTAGCTCACAGCCTCACAACGGGTTGAAATTCTGTGCACTTTTAACACAGCATACAAATTTGGAGAGCTGCTGATCAACCTGTTTTTGGTTGTATTGTTGTTTTTTTTAATTGATGATTTTTTTGTGTTCCTTGGAGTATTTTTTTGATGGCTTGTTCTTGTTTCCTTTTAATTTAAATCTGAAATTCCTGACAAATGGAGTGCATGAGAGAGAGAAAGAGAGAGAACACGTTTGCTTGCCTCTCCTGCAGGCACAAGATGAGAGCTCCATTATCGATTGATGTCCTGACATTTTTTATATATATACTGATGAAATTTTTTTACTACCAAGTGTAATTTTTATACGATGCCGAGTCTGTTGCCAAAACGTGCTGAACTCATCCATGTACTCTGCGTTTCTCCACCCTACACCCACTCCAGGCTTTGGAGCAATTCATGTTGTTGTGGCTGGGATGGGTCTATGTTCCATGCATTTCATTGCATGTTACAGAGCTCTTAAGGGCACTCGCCTTAATGTTTGTGTTTTGTCGTTCCTACAGTAATTTTAAAACAGTTTATTATTTTTTTTGCCAGCTGCAGTTCATTGGTCCAGCATATTCACACCACACTGATGGTTTATGTTGCTCTTAATTCTTGCCATGTTATTTTTATTGGCGGGGGAGGGGGAACCTGGGGTGTTTTTCCCCTGCCCCAAAAAAATTCACTAGGCTCTTCCTAGAGCACAACATCGAAATGCACTTTTGCTGCCTGTCTGAAATACCCCTTGATTTTGTATTTGTTCTTCTCCCTGTGACTGTGAATTCCAAACTCACAAACACCTTTGCGCCATGAAAAGGGGAAGCTTCTCTGGCGCAACCCAACGCATGAAAGGCAAAGGACTTGTGGTTTTAGTACAGTGGAGGGGAGGGACAGGAAAATATCTTCTGTCCCCAAGCCACGGTACTGACTTCAGAATTTTTTTCTTAAGCTGCCAAAGTGAGCCTTCAAACAAAACAAACCGACCCCAGGTCTTGAGCCTGAACTGTGCCAGCCATCTTAGCAGACCCACCCCCTTGAAGGGACTGCCTTGCAGCTCATGGGACTTCACAGGCCCCTGACCACTTGCGCTTCCAACCTACGTTCAGCTGCCCCAATCTTATTCTCCCCTCCCCTCCATTTTCCCCTGTGCCGCATTGGGGCAGAATGTTGAACCCCCAAAATGCTATGCAAACTGAAACGGCCACTTGGAATGGCACACCTCTGTGCCCTTTGGGACGTGGGCGTTAGGCCTCTGCTTTTGCCAATAGCCGAAGGATTGCTGGGTGTCTGACTTCGGAGCATCCAACCTCCACCTCCTATTGCAACTCCCCAGAGTTTCAAAACTGATTTCCTATGCTACTTCTTCTTTTTTTTGTTTGTTTTCTTCTTTTGGAGGAGGAAGGGAAGGAAGTGTTGGCTGGCTCTTGAATCACAAGGTCCCAGCACTGCACTGGGTGCACAGAGTGAGTTGTGCAGTTCTTTGGCTTTGCCTCCCCTCCGCCGCCTTTTGTGTGTGTTCACTTGCTTTGTGTTCTGCAAGGCTGGGTTGCTTTACGTCGGGCACTGTCTTGGAGGCTTAAAGCAACAGGAAAGAAATTCCGACAATGTTCCTTTGAACCAAGTGCCTGCATGGGTGTCAGCACATCAGCATCTCCCAGCAAGAGTTCAATTTCTACACACTGTTTTCCCTAGAGAGCTTGGGGGTTCCCCAGCCGGGCCTGTGAATAAGAGCATCTTTTCTTACCGAAGTATCATTTTTTTCCACGTTTCTTGGTGTGTCATCACACTCTCTCCTTGGACTGGGATTCTCCGTTCAGTCACCAGCGTTTCAACTGAAATTCTCTGTTCCTGCTGCTTCCTGGCAAAATAAAACTTAAATGGTTCTTTTTATACTTAAAAGTTTGGCCTGAGATTCTGAAGCATTGGGTGGGTGGGGGATAACTAGGGCATTTGCAGAAGGGGAAAAAAGATTTCTGCAGACACTTGCAGCTTTGTACAAATGGCTTTTTTAAATTTTGAAAAGAAAGAAATGCAAGCCCCTCGGGCTCCAATGATCAATTGACGCCTTTTTTCAGGTTTGTGTTTTGCACTCCACTAGCTGCTTTGAACAGAAGGGTGTTGGCTTGACAGAATGAAACATTAAGTAGCTGGGGAGAGAAGAACACATTCTGCTTTCTGCCTGTCATCTTGCCTCTCTTCCCGCTCCCCACCTGGTGCATGCTGAGTTTTCACTAAGTGCCGTAAATGATGTCATTGCTGCACCCTCGATGGAACGAAGTTTCTGGGCTTGGGGTATCTTTTTTGGTTTCTGTTCTTAGCCGTTGTAACAAATGGGTTTAGATCGACCTGCATGTTCAGTCTAACGAAGGCTCCCCCCGTTTTGTTGCCGCTTAGCTTTGGTGAACTGCATGTTCTGTCCTCTTAGTAGTCGGAGAGAGTACAAAGCGGAGGATGCGTCGTCGGGGGAAATTCTTTGCGTAGCAGACTTATCTCTGCTTCGGGGTGCCGCCAGGCCACTTTACATAACCCAAGGTCTACAGAAACCCACGTAGGCATGTTCCACCTCGCACCTTAGTCTGTATCTTGTTTGCTGTGCCTCTGTTTTTTCGGCAGCTGGCAAAGTTGCCAAATGTCCACAGGTTGCTGAGGGCACGGCGTAATGATGTAGCTACTGCTTGTTGGCTTTGGGGTTTTTACCTGTACTGCTGCTAGTTCCAATTAATGCTTATATTCAAACAAATGCAAGAGGGGCAGGGGAAGGTGGTAGCAGAGGAAATGTCCCTCCAAACCATCTTGACGAGGTGCACGGACCGAGATTTCAGAAGATGCTGGGGCTCACGCAAAAGACTTCCTCCAGCTCTGTTGAATTCTGGAGCCCAGTGCCGTATTGCAAACTGCTTTGATGCTCTCCTTGTTTTCAAAGCAGTTTGCCATGTTTATGTATGTGTGTTGGGTGGGTCTACTGCCCACAGGAAAATGAGGCTCTCCTAGGCTCTTGGAGCTGAATCCACATTTCTGTGGCCATTTAGCCTCTTGTCAAAATTGACAGGATACAAAACAGAAGTAGGGAAACTGCTTTTGTTTGGCAGCTGCAAGCTTTTGGAGTTACAGAGCCCTCTTCGGGCAGAATAGAAAGAGTTAGTAGCTCACTGTCCTGAGGGAGGGGGCGGGAAGTGGTCAAGATGGAAATACTTCTAAATGTTGCCCATACGTATCTTCACCTGGAGCCAGCACTGTTCTCCATAAGTCTGAAGATTTGCTGCTCTAGTGTGCCCGTTGGGGAGAACTCTGTGTAACTCCAAAACTTGTAGAACTTCTCTGGCTACCCCAAGTTGGTCTAAAAGTCAAGTGAGGTCACCATGTCTGTTTTGCATTTTCTCCTTTTGGGACCAACAAGCACCTACTGACCATAGGAACGGTTTGGATATTCTAGGACAGCCTCAAATTATGCAAACCTTACAAATAAAGGTTCAGCAAAGGTTTATTTTGCTGTACGATTTTTTTTTAAAGTGTCTTGGCAGTGCAGTACAAACTTGTTGTGTTGATCCTGTCCGGAGAGAAATGGTGAACAACACAGCTGAACAGCAATAAAAAGGTGAAAACCCGTATCACATGCGCGCATGTAATTTTGCACTTCAAACTACTTGTGAAAGTTTTAAACCAATGGGAAGTCTGATTTGTGTTCAAAACTGTCTGGGTTTTTTATTTTCTTTTTTCCTTTGGGTTTTTTCTTTTAAACCTGTTACAAGAAACCGTTGAAGTGTAAATAGAGAATGATCACAAAACATGCTATCAGTTGGAGTTTTGTTTTACTGTTTGTGGGTTTTCTTTGAAACTGAATGTTGTATGGTCCCCTTTATTAAATGGATTTGAACAACTTCTGTGCAGTCCTTTTGAGAGAGCGAGCAAGAAAAGCGCAATATGAGGCGTCATTTTTGCACCAAAATAATGGTTTGCCTTTCAGATGATTGGGGAAGGGTCATGCCTTAATAGTACAGGTTAGGCATCCCTTAAGTAAAGGGGTTGGGACCATAAGTGCTTTGAATATTGGATTTTTCCATATTTGAAATACTTTCATATACCTAATGAGATACCTTGGAGTTGGGGCCCAGGTCTAAACATGAAATTCTTTTATTCTCATAAACACCTTATGCGCATAGCCTGAAGGTTATGTTATACAATATTTTTACAAATTTTGTGCGTTTTGCGGAACCCATCGGGTGTGGAATTTTCCACTTGTATCATGTCTGCGCTCAAAAAGGTTGTGGTTTTTGGAATACTTTGGATTTCAGAATTCCAGAAAGGGATGCCCAACCTATAGTAGCTTGAAGTGTGTGTGTGTTGGGGGGGGGGGAGAGGCTCTGTATGCAAACTCCAGCTTTGGCAGTGGGACATTATAGTCTGATTACTGAGCTCAATGCACAGCAGCTTCCTTTTGATAATGAAAAAAATTAAACGTTGCTGTTCAGCAACAAAATGTTCAGTGTGGCTTGTGCAGCAGAATTAAAAGAAAAGATGATGATTTGGTCACAAAAACATTCAAAGGGCTTGATAAGGTCTGAGGGCCAAGTTGCTCATCATTCTGATTCCCAGATAATAATAATACAGGTATTTCTATACTGCCTTTCTTGGTCCTCAGATTTCTCCTCGGACTTTATTCAAGGCGGTTTACATAGGCAGGCTAATTAAATCCCCGTAGGGATTTTTACAATTTGAAAGAAGGTTCTATCTTTCAAGAAACCACAACATTCAAATGTTTCTTTCTTGATCTGGTCGCACATTCTGACCTCCATCCTCCCGCGTTCAGAGCAGATGGAATAGCTCGGCTCAGCTTGTCAGCTGCTTCAAGGTCGCACGGTGCCAGTGGCCTCGAACTGGTGACCTGCGGATGTTATCTTCAGGCAAATGGAGGCTCTACCCTCTAGCCCAGACCTCCTGCCCGATGGGCAGATGGGTCCATGAGCTGCTTCTGGGAAGCCTGCAAGCAGGTGTGAGACCCCTCTCCTAACCTTGCAACTTGTATTCCAAGATCGGCTGCTCCTGCACTTGGAGATACCATCTCACAGTCATGCCTCGTAACTGCAAGAGACTTCTCCATGAAACAGTCACATTCCCCTTTCAAGCAATCTAAGTTGATTGCTGTGCAAAGGACTGATTCCACAGAATATGTGCTGTGGGAATGAACCCTTTCTGAATCTTCCCCCAGTTGCACTGGATGGCCGAAAGGGAGACACAAGCTCAAAATAAGATGGAACAAAAGCACCACCCAGTGGGCCCTAAAAAAGAGACTGTACTCAAGAGAAGAGGGACTGTTGGTCTTCCCCACTAAGTGAAATAGAACCATCTCTTTAAGAAGGGGTCTGTCTTACCCAGTACTGAATTGTAGCTCCCTCATTGTTTTCTCTGGTATTCTGTTTCACTCATAAGCTGATAGCTGGCAAGGAAAATGTATTGAGCTGCATGTGAAACAAAGTGAAACTGAGGCACACGTGCGTGCTTACTTGCAAGTAGGTGTGTTTACTATCACCAGAATTGTCCCAATTCAATGACTGCAACCCCCCAAAAAACTTGAAGGAAGTCCTCCCAAGCTGACATGGAAAATGTATTGAGCCCTACAGAAAGGGAAACTGAGCCACACGTGTATGTTTACTAGTTAGTAGGCAGGCATGCCTCTGCTCCTATTGAAGGGCAGGCTGAAGGGAATGCAGTGCCACTAGACTGGTCCCAATCCAATGAACATAGGGCTCAACAAATGCTCCAGAAGGCTGTCCTTCCCCTTACCAGAATAAAAACAGAGGCTTGAGTGACTCGAGTAAAACAAAGCTTTCTTTTAGTTTTATAAAGCTAGGTGGGTCCCAATAGAGTGTTGCGCTGAACCAGTGACCTAGAGCTTACTCTACCCCCTTCTGCTTCCAGTTCAGAGAGTGGACAGCTTGACACATCACCAGGTAAGGCTTTAGTGTTTGGCACGCCAACTTGGGGTGCCAGCAGGTCTTGGACCAACCTGGGTTCTAGCAGGGCGTCATGGGGACATGACACTTGAGAATGATTTTGTGTGAAATGAAGCTCCAGTCCAGGAGGATACAGATTGCTCAGTTGCTTATTTCAAGATGTTGACTTGCGGACATTACATTGGAACCTAACTTCTAGGGTAGCAACTGTGCTACAATATCACATGGGGAAAGATTCCTGGGGGTTATGGTGTATCCTTTGAGATGGCCCAAGGTTCACTGTGGGGTGCCGAGACGTACAAACCAAAGCAAACTTGTGTACTTCTGTTTTAAGTATGGAACTGGCAACCAGGAAAAAAAAAAACTGCAGAGTTAATGTTGGGATGGGGAAACACTTTGAAAACAGACATGTGCTACTTGGAGGTTTTTCCAAGGGGAGGTGCGATGCACATGCTCACATGAGACAACTCATTGAGGAGTTTCTGGCTGAAGAGACTGCTTAAAGGGGGCGAAAGGGAGGGACGGTTGTCTTTGATGACTTTGCCTGTTCTCTTTCCTTTGCCTGAGTTATGCCTTCTTCATTGCTCCACGTTGCCTGTTCCTTATAAACCACAAGTGACTGTGGCGGCGGCTGCAGGAACATTCTGTTCTGCTTTGGTCTTGGACTGCCAGTACATGTGTGTGCCTCGGAGAAAGAGCCTCTTGTTTTCTGCCAGAGACCTTTCTTGAATGCATGTGCAAGCCAGACATTTTATTTGGTTTGGGTGGAAGCAGGTCACAGCGCCTGCAACCAATGTCTCCTTGATGCTCTCTTTGCCAACAGCCATGCTCTGTTGTGCATATTCAAGATGTTCTGTTTTTAAAAATACAACCTTCCCCAACTGAGGCCCTTCATTCTGTAGTTAAAGATGTACCTTCAGCACCACCTCTGTGCCAGAACAGTCACTGGAGAGGGCATTGGGGTCAGATGGAAGCAAATCAAGTTTAATTTGCTGGTTTACTGCAAAGCTCAGAGGATGGACTTGGTCTAGACTCTCTCTAGCCAACCTCACAGGGTTGGTGTGAGGCAGAAATGGGATCACACTTTATACAGTGCACAATAGGTTATATGGTATTAAGATGTGGTGATGGCCCCTAGCGTGAAGGGCTTTAAAGGGGATTGAACAGGTTCATGGAGGAGGGGGTCTCGGTGGCTACTGGTCATAATGGCTATGGGCTGCCTTCATTGTCAGCGATAGCATGGCTCAGGACTGACTTTAAGCCCATTCAACCCCATGGCTAAGGAGGCCCAGAACTAGGATAAATAAATATAAATATATATATACACACAAATTATTTCATGTTTGATGATTATTCCCAGTTTGATGAGACACTTGGCCAACAGTCAGAGGCAAAGAAGGAAGGCCCATAGCCAGGGAGACAGGCCAGGGACAGACTGCACTTGCTCCCGGTGTGGAAGGGATTGTCACTCCCGAATCAGCCTTTTCAGCCACACTAGACGCTGTTCCAGAACCACCATTCAGAGCGCGATACCAGAGTCTTTCGAGACTGAAGGTTGCCAACAATCACTTAAACAAGTGATTTTTTTAACAATTGACTTTTTTCAAAGGGAATCTGCGCATGTGGTGTATTTACTTGGAGACTTAAAGGTATGCAATTTTATATTAAAATAGGCTTAGATCCATTTTGTTCAGTAACTCACATGCACTCTGTGAGCACGTTTTGATAGTCTTTCAAGACTGAAGGTTGCCAACCAACCATTCTATCATAGAGTTATAAAGGCTATAGTAAGTTCCATTTACAGTCCAACCTCGGCATCCACAGATGTTCTGTTGCTGGGACCCCTGTGAATGCTGAAAACCACAGATAAATCCATGGTGAGGGTCAGCATCCCCTCCTCAGAAGGCTTCTAAAAAAACCCCTTGGAAGGCCTTAAAAATGCATTTGTTTTTTCCTATTTCTGAGTGTATTTCTGAGGCCTCAGACCATGTCCTGGGTGCAATTGAAAGATGCTTTTTGTCATGTCTGGGAGGTACAGGTTGGCCTCCTGATAAGAACATAAGAACAGCCCCACTGGATCAGGCCATAGGCCCATCTCGTCCAGCTTCCTTTATCTCACAGCAGCCCACCAAATGCCCCAGGGAGCACACCAGACACAACCTGCCTCCCGGTGTCCTTCCCTGCATCTGGCATTCTGGCATAGCCCAATTCTAAAATCAGGAGGTTACACATACACATCATGGTTTGTAACCCATAATAGATTTTTCCTCCAGAAACTTGTCCAATTCCCTTTTAAAGGCATCCAGGCCAGATGCCGTCACCACACCCTGTGGCAAGGAGTTCCACAGATGGAATCCACAGATGGGGATCACAGTGGGTCTGATCTGCAGGTCTTGAATCAGCAGATAAAAAGGATTGACCTGTATATCTCCCAAGAATGTACAGCAGCGATTTTTAACGTTTTTCATCTCATGGCACACTGACAAAGCACTAAAATTGTCAAGGAACACTGTCAGTTTTTTGGCCATTGTCAAGGCACACCATGCTGCTAGTAGGGGGCTCAAATCCCCCAATTGTCCTACTAATAAATGACCTCCCACCAAACACCCATGGCCCACCTGCATACCATAGTGTGCCACAGCACAGAAGTTGAAAATCACTGTTCTACAGACCTTGGTTGTGAACCTGCACCCTGGTGCAAAGTGCTTCCAGTTGGACCCTGTAGCTCCAAAGGTTTGCCCTAGACTGGCACTGAATCCCAGTTGTGGGGGGGAAGGGAGCAGTGGCAGAACAGGGGGGGGTGTTTGTCCCTCCTGCAGCAAGCGTGGCACTGGGGGAAACAGGATGCTAGACTCGGTGGGCCTGGAGCAGCAGGGCTTTCCTTACGATCTATGGTCTTACCCTGCAGTGGGAGCACCCTGCTTGTGAATTTCATTATTTCACTGATGATAAAAATTATGACATGCGCTAATTAATAGTTAAATTATTTGTTAATGAAATTATTGTTCATTTAATTAATCACATTGATATCCCATTAATATTTTTATTATATATATAATATTTTTATAATTATTTCATTAATTACTTATGAATTGGTTAAATTATTAACTATTATTATTAATTAAATTAAGTTAATTACATTATTCCATTAATTAATAATTTAATAGATCAATAATTTATTTTATTATTTACTTAATAATATTTAGTTTCTATTATTATTATTACTATTATTACAGCTTGTATCTAAGGTGCATTTTAATGCCTAATGCTTTTCAGGGGCGCCTGTTCAGTGGCTGGAAGATGCTTGCAACTCCCGCCTTCTTTCTTCTGACCCCGCCCACGTAATTTGCATACCGGGAGGGCCGACTATGTGCCAATGCGCATGCGTAATTTTTTTTTTTATTGCCTGCGAGATTGACTGCGCCTGGAGGTGGCGCCAGAGAGCGGCGAAATCGGGAGCAACCGCGCATGCGCCTAAGTGGGGTGTACCGAGAGTAAAAATATAGACTCCCATTCCATCACTGACATGGGGTTATTCCGGGTTCACAGGTACAGAAGCAGTAGCTATTCAGGAAAATGAGGTGTGGTGGACACTTTTAATTCAGGAACAGTGGAAGACTGCAGAGCTGCCCACGCTTTCCTGGGAATCAGTGCCATCGAACTCAGTGAGGCCTCCTTCTGAGTAGACATGCATAGGGTTGCGGGGCTGGGCGGAGTTTTGCCCTGCTTTTGATTGGAGTGAACCCGAAGGAAGCTGCCACCAGAGCCTGCTTGCTGTGCCACGTGCTGCCCCCACCTGGGGCTCTGCCAGCCTCTGCTCCTCCCAGTCCTGGCAGGGAGAAGGAAGTGGGTGGAGGTGGCTTCTCCAGCCCAGCCAGCTGCCTCTTCTTGGCCTTCCCCCAGAATGCAAGACCCGGCAGTTGGCTCGTGAGTGAGTCTAGACGCGGTCTCTCTCTATGGCCACCGGATGCGGAAGCGCTCGCGGAGCGGGGAAGGGCACTTCCGGTGGGGCCCTCCTGCGCATGCGCGGGCGCCGGGCTGTTGAGCGGAGAGTCGAGCGCCCCTGAGAGCCAGTCGGGCGGCGAGCAGGGCTGCGGGCGGCCAGCCACTTGCGCTCCCTTCCAGGCACCGGGCTGAGCGCGAGGACGGAGGGCGCGCAGCGTGGGGGGCCGGCGCGCGGAGGCGTCGTCAGGGGAACGGCGGAGCGGGAGGCAGGAGGAGGCCCGGCGGGACCGGCCCGGCGCCCAGCCCAGCGCGGCCGCGCCCAGCCTCATGAATGGAAATCGGCACCGCAGGTGGGCCGGGGGGTGCGGGAGTCCCTGCCCCGAGGGGCCTCCAGGCCGGGGGGGGGAGCAGTGAGTTCCCGCCCTGTGGGACTCCAGGCCGGGCAGGGCAGAGGGAGGGGGTGCAGTGAGTCTCCTTGTCCCGTGGGGCCTGCAGGCCAGGGAGGACATTGAGAGGGAGGGAGTGCAGTGAGTCCCTGCCCCGAGGGGCCTCCAGATCAGGGAAGGGGTGCAGTAAGTCCCTGCCCCAGGGGTCTCCAGGCCAGGGAGGACATTGAGAGGGAGGGGTCGCTGTGAATCTCTGCCCCGAGGGGCATCCAGGCCAGGGAGGACTTGAGAGCTCATGGCAGCAGGAGGGACCTGGCCCTGCTGCTTTGGAGCCTCCCGCTGACTGCTGATGATGTATGGGATGTGAACATAAGAACAGCCCCACTGGATCAGGCCAAAGGCCCATCTAGTCCAGCTTCCTGTATCTCACAGCGGCCCACCAAAGGTCCCAATGTGGCAGGGGTGTGCGGCGGGTGGGCACAGTGCCCCTTCGAAAAGTGCCACTGCTGTGTGAGGCACCAAGCACCCAGGGTTGTCATTGCTTGGGTGCCTCACATGACAGTCTTCGAAGGACTCCGGTGGGGACGCTCTGCTTCACCTGCCTCCCCACCCACCTCTTGTCCTTACTCTGTGGAGGGTTTGATAAGGAAACACGGGGGGGGGGGGCGCCTGAGTGATTCGGGACTTTGAAAAGATGTTCAGGGGTTGGAAAGCGTCAGTGGGGGTGAAATAGGTGCCCAGCATGCCCCAGAGCGTTCACTGTGGACCTAAACGGGGCTGCTTTCCAGGACGTCTGTCTGAAGACTGCAGCCTGGAAGTTTGCAAGAGATTGTAGCTCATGTAAGTTACAGTTTGGTGGAACTGATGCTTCTGACTTTGTGGCTGGGAGTTCAGTTGCTGGTGACTGCGTATCTCTAGAGGGCCTTCCAGGATGCAACCTTATGAAACCTTTTTGCACGTGGTGTTTCCCTTTTCTGACAGAATGGGTGTGATGTGCATGTAGGGCAGCTTTAGGGGCTTGATTTTCCTGTTTGGAATAGTGGGGTAGAGTCAGGGCAGATCAAAAGGTTATTGTAGCTCCAACAGGTATTACTTGTGGGAGACACACTCTCCCTGAAGTAGAGTGTATATTTTCAAAATGCATTGAAGTTTGTGCTTCTAAAGTTAGTCCAAGTTGGCATCCTATTCTCTGACCCTACCTAGTATCTGCTGTTACGTTATATGCGCTTGACCTCAAGTGAACCTTGATATTGACAGGTTTTTCTCAGATGACAGAATCAAAGCATCAGTATTTTGTTCAGAAAAGGCGCAATCCTAACCCCTTATGTCAGTGCTTTCCAGCACTGGCATAATGGTGCCAATGGGATGTGTGCTGCATCCTGCAGTTGGGTGGTACTCACAGAGATCTCCTCAAAGTAAGGCTATGTTTGCTCCCTTACCTCAGAGCTGCATTGCCCTTATATCAGTGCTTTCCAGCACTGACATAAGGGGTTAGGATTGCGTCCAAAGTCACTCAAGTTCCTAGCTAGTAAGTTCATGCCACACTGGTCGCATGGCTTCATGGAGGTCGATAGCATGAAGGCAGACTCCTGAGCAAAAATAGGCTGGCTTCAAGAAGTCTGTATTTAATTTGTCAGCTGGCTTTAGGTGGAATGCTGCACAGTGACAGTAAATCTGGCTTGTCTAGTTGAAATTATTGTGGGTAAATCTGTTTATTAAAGTGACCCAGTTGAAAGAGATGGTGCTTTCTGAAGTTTGGGGTACAGTGAAGCCACCTTGAGATATATCCTGCTTCGGGTCCTGAAATGGATTGGATTCTTATCTGTACCTTGCTTCCTGGTCTTCCACAATGGCTTTTTTCAGCCTGCTCTGCATACAATTATAACTACTTGTAGCACTTGCTTGAACTGAATAGTTATTAGATAGCGACTCTTTCTTTGATGCGGGCTGTTGGCAAGTTCTAGCAACCCTAGCAACAACTTTGTTGTCTCAAAATACCTCTTTTTGAAGCTAAACCTATCAGTTAGATCAGGGGTGTCCAAAGTTTTTGGCAGGAGGGCCACATTATCTCTCTGACACTTTGTTGGGGGCTGGGGAAAAAATAATTAATTTACATTTAAAATTTGAATAAATGTACATAAGTTTACATAAATAAATATATTAAAGATGAAGTTATATGAACGCATGAAGGTCTTGCAATAGCTCAAGGCCTATAAAAGGCCTTGCACAAAGGCTGGTCTTTTCTTTGCTGCCGCTACTGCATCACAGACGTGAAACAGCAAGTGGTGGAGGGAGCCCTCATCCCACAGCTAACACGAGAGGTCAAACAGTTGCCCTCATGCTGAGAGCAGTTGCTTCGGGCCAGTACGGGCTCCAGCAAGTTTCCGGAGGGCCAGAGGCTCATTGGAGGCTGGGGTCTCCCTGAGGGCCGCATTGGGAGTCTTCAAGGGCCAGAAGTGGCCCCAGGGCCAGGGTTTGGGCACCCCTGAGTTAGATCGAACTCAAAATAGTTATTGCTTTCTTTTGAAATTATTAGTGATTAGTAACATGAAGGTATTTTCAGTGTCTATATCAGCGATTTTCAATCTTTTTCATCTCATGGAACACTGACAGGGCATTAAAATGATCAAGGCACACCATTAGGTTTTTGACAATTGATAAGGCACACCATGCTGTCAGTGGGAGCTCACATCCCCCATTGGCCCTACTAGTAAATGACCTTCCCCCAAATTCTGGTGGCACACCTGTGGACCACTCACGGCACACCCGTGTGCCACAACACAGTGGTTGAAAATGGCTGGTCTACATGAAAGGTCATCTGGGGATTTGGAGCGGAACATCTTTCATATGTTGATGGCCACTAAACAATTTTTCTCTTATATCAGCTGGGTGTGGCAGAGGAAATACTGAATTTCTGGGTCTGGTAATAAATTGGATTTCGGTCCTGACAATATGGATATCATGTGGATTGTTGTAATAAATTGGATTTCAGTCCTGACAATATGGATATCATGTGGATTGCTTCTTTGCTCAGGAAGATGATGATCTGTGTTTTGATTTGGATTTCTTCTCCCTAAAACGTCAGACACCCAGTCTGGGAGTGCTCCTTGATCCTGCATGGTTACTGGAGCCCCCAACATAGAGTGCCTTATATTAGCCATTGGTCTCTCTGGGACAGAGAGAGAGCCTGGCTACAGTTACCCACACTTTGTTGACTTCCAGTCTCAACTGCTGTGATGTGTTGTATAGGGCTGCTTAGAAGCATTGGTTAATTCAAACCACAGCTGCTAGACTATTAATTGGGACCATATACTGGGCATGTGGCTTACCGATACTTTAATCACTATGCTGACTACCCATCAGTTTCTCTTTAGCCTTTTATTGAGGAACACACCAATTTTAAAAAAGGCAATTGAAATAGGAAACAATACTTAGAAATATACAAAAGGGGATGTACGCAAAAATAGCTTTACCGCATTACAAAGATGGAAATTCATAAAGGTTTGGAGAGTTCATTGCAATAAATCATTTCTACAAGAATGGTGACGTGTGTGGTTTAAGCAAGCGTGGTGGTGGTGGTGAGAGTAAAATAGGGGTGGGGAAACCATCTGTGTTGCCTGCCCTGAACATCCTGGAGAAACAGTGGGATATAAATGCAAGTAAATGAATAAAATTATTGAATAGCTTGTGTGACATTCACAGTGTTTGGATGCAGGGAGAAGACCTTATTCTCCCAGGTTTTTTCAGCTATTTGGATGTTTTACAGCACACTCTTAAGCACCATTGAGTTGATTGTGACTGACTTCCAGGTGGATGTGCATAGGATAGCAGCCTAACAACATTTTGAGGAGTTCCTGACTGCTGTAGTGCTTTTCTCTAAATTGCTACTGTGGTGGTTTTTGTGTTTTATTTTTATTTATTGTAAGCTGCTTTAGATAGCTATTAATCAATAAGCGGTTTTAAAACATTTTCAATAAAAACAGATAGCTGGCATCAGTAGCACAAAAACCCTGAGGCTCTGCTACCATTCCTGTAACTGGGTCTCCAGAGCTGCTTGTATCCCATACTGTGGGTCGGAACGTATCAGTGGATTGCAAGCCAGTTTTTGATGGGACACCAAAGGTTTTTGCAAGGTTTTTTTTAAAAAAGTTTCAAGCACCCTTGCCCAGTTTACTGATGAAAATTGTTAGCTGGAATGCTAACCTTGTGGTATGAGGTCATCTTCATACAACTGAATTAAAATGTAACATTTTCTCTAGTAATTGGCATGCAGTAGATCACATGTGAGCCTAGTTTCAGCATTTGTCTGACCTGGAGATTCTTAGCTGCACATCTTGTTCTTCAGTTCAACCTTCTGGGTATCCTAGAATGACTCTAAAGGTTTGGGAAGTTTCCTTAGGACGTTTCTAGGAAGAGCCTTGCAAGTGTTAGTGCACATGCATACTATATATAAGGTCTTTAGCAGTCTCAGAAACTCGGGACCCCAATAATTAATTTTATTATGAAAAATAAATAAAAATATTTTCTATATTTTTTTTGTCTTGTGGGTGGAAACAGATTGTTTTTAAAAACAAGGTCCCAGTGGTGCAAAGATTGGGAAGCCCTGGCTTAAGACTATGTGGCTGGAACCTTCACTAATTAGTGAAAGTGTCAACTAATGAAAGCAAATGCTTGGACTCCTAGTTGCAACATTTTCATGAAATGTTTGGATCCCTTTATCTTCACAGTAGAGCTGGCAAACGCTGCTTGCTTTTATCTCCTTCCGCAAGCTGGGACCCACAGCATTGTGGACTCAATTATTCTGGGGGTTCGTTTTGCAACTTGATGTGAGGGTGACAGTATTTTTACTCAGATGGAGACAGTCAAAAGTTTCTATGTAACTTTCTGCTCAAGCAGCAAGGAAGCTTTTGGTTGATCCTAATAAAGACGTCTCTCTGCTTTAGATTATGGATAAGTGTGTTCTTGTGTGGATACTGAAAACTAAAACGTATGCCTGTTAGTGTTGTTAATGGGGTTGTTGGTTTTTCCCCACTGTACAAGTAGTAACTTGAAATGTTTTTGTTTGGGTTTTTGCTTTGTTTATAGCAGGTATCTGTTTGCATTGTAGCCATTATCTTTGCTTTTTATTTAGACACATGCACTTGAAATTGCCTTTCTGCACTTGTACATATGCCTCCCATTATGATTTATTGTGTGAAGAGGTGAATTTTACATTGGAGTCTTCAAGGAAGAAATTGATCTAATTCCAAAGCTGTCTCTTTCTGGTGGGGGACTCAAAAACCAGAAGACGGGAAGTTTCAGGGTTGACCCTGGGATTCTAAAATCAATGATTGTAAGCATACTTAGAAGTATTGAAATCAATAGGTGTGCTTATTTGCACTCTGGATTAAGCTGTGAGTCTTATGTTTTGTGGACCAGTTTATCCTTCCCCCACACATGCTGCTTTCATATGGCACGAGGTGTGTGAGGATGGGCAGACAGACATTAAGTTCTTCTGGGGACCAGTTCTGTACTTCTCACATACTCCCAAACCTTTTCTGCAATGGCTTTTCTTCCAGATTCTCAACTAGCCTCCTTTCCATTCACTGGGAAGAAAGCCTTAAAAATTTGTCAGATGGGGTACTGGGCATCTCCTGTGCGATTGACAAAGGTAAATTGGACAAGCTTGGAGGACAGTTTTACTTTAATCTTCTCATCGTTCATTTAGATATAGGCATTTCTTTCCTTATTTTCAAAACAAACATGAAAGTAGATACTCAAGCTTGCCAACTGTTTTACCTCTTCCCCTTCAAGGGGTATCATTGGACATTGGCCAGAGTTCCACTGTGGGCCGCTGTGAGATGCAGGAAGCTGGACTAGATGGGCCTCTGGCCTGATCCAGTGGGGCTGTCGGTCTACCTGGGTCGGTCTACCTGGGTGGACCGACTCCAGAATGCACAGTAAGAGCAGTATTACCCAGAGTGTTGGCTGGGGCATCACAGAGGTTCCAGTGCAGGGCTTTGCTTTGTGTCGCCGGCACAGCATGTAAGAAGCAGAGTTAAAATGTATTGCAATTTCAGGCTTCAGGCATTTCAGATCTGAGTTTTATCCTAATGCAGTGTTTTTCAACCTTTTTCATCTCACGGCCTGCTGACAAGGCACTAAAATGGTCAAGGCACACCACCAGATTTTTGACAATTGACAAGGCACACCATGCTTCCAGTGGGGGCTCACACCTCCCATTGGCCCTATTAATAAATTACCTTCCCCCAAATTCCTGTGACACACCTGTGGACCACTTGCCTCACACCAGTGTGCTGCGGCACAGTGGTTGAAAATGGCTGCCCTGATATTACTTTTGATGCAATGCACAGCTGCCTGAATAAAATGATTGTGATGCAGCTCACTCAAGGGTCCTGACCCGCTGGCTTGAAGGGTAAGGTGTGTAAGGATATTGAAGCTGTCTGTGTAAGAGAGGCTTCATTGTCTCCGTAATGAGGTTTTCGTTTGTTTGCAGCGTGTACTTTATCTTGAAAGAATGAGAAACAACTTAAATTCAATACTTAAACGGGGTCATTGTCCTCAAAAACCCATAAAGTTATGTTTGACTATTGGATGGTTTTGTTGAAGTGCTTCTCACCTCTGACTTTGCTTCAAAATGGAGTTAATTCTCCAGAGGCTTAATGGCAGGCAGGACTGAGGGAGCACCGTGCAGAAAGAAAGCTGAAAATCTGTACGTATTAATGAAGAGGTTAAGGATCGCCCCCCCGAAAAACCAAGAAACAAGCACTGCTGGTTATAGGAATTCACAGATAACAGAGAAAAGGTGAACATACATCAGTGCCAAGTGAAGGGGGTGCAAGTTTTGCTGCAGCAGGACAGAATTGCTTCTTGGTGCTTTCCTTGCTCCTGGTGAGTGGTTTGGGTTCCTTTACAAACTCCCAGGTACTGAAAGTGTCGGCCTCTGCCTTGTAGTGTGCTGTCTTTCAAAACAGAAGAATGGTTGACTGGGCAATGCGCACTCAAGCGAAGTGATGGTTACAATAATCATTTTCTTCGGGGGTGGGGCGGGGCAATACTAAACCTGAAAGAGGAAGTGAAGCCAGTCCTGTTGAAGTGCTTGCTGCCTAATCCAAGAGGAGGAGTCTAGGAAAAATGGGGCCACCATGGCAGTGTGGGAGGTTTCAGGTAAAACAAGTTTAGTGCATATTTCTGGGTGGGGCTACCCTGTGAGGGGGTGTTTTGTGAAGCAAAGTTCCCCTTTCTGGGGAGTTTTGTGAGTCACTAATATGTGCATTAAACCTACATCTTAAAATAATTAAATCCATTGAGATGGCATAAATAGCGTAGGAGAAAAATGTTCCGGCAGCCTTTCAAAAGAGAACTGCTCCATCAAAATGCATTGACGGGAAGAGAACTAAATTTCATCAGCTCTGAAAATGCTGTGTCTGCGGGTGGAGAACTAGACCCCTAGAATGCAATGTCATTTAAAGCTTGTGCCAAAATGGTAGAGAGTACGGGCGTGCGCCCCCTTCCCCCCTCCCCCACATATGCAGATCTGGTTTCTGCAGTTTCGGTGTTCTGTTGGTTCATTGCCTTCCAGTTCCCCCATTAACAAACAGGTGTGTTTCTTTCTTTAACAGATGCTGCAAGAGAAATGTGACATGCAGGCAGGCATCCTGCACACCGGGGGGGGGGGACACAGTCCCCCTCCTGCAGACTAGGGGGAAGCTCCTGCTTCCTGCTAACATTCTGACTGTGTCTGCCTAGCGTGCAGGCTACCTGCCTGCATGTCATCTTCCTCTTGTAGCATATGTAAAAGGACGAAACACACCTGTTTGTTTCTTATCCACAGGGGGTGCCTGGAACAGATTCTCCGTGAATTCGGGGAAATGCCTGTTCAAACTTTGGCATGCATTTAGATGTTTCAGGTTTAATATGACTATGTGGCATTGTGTGGGAGAATCTGGTAATTGAGGCATTTGATAAACAGGATAAAGGGCAAGGAAATTTTCCTTTCTCGTTGTAACTTTTCTTCTTTCTCTGATGGAACACTTGAGTTGCACACACATTGAAATCGCCCATTGAAAACTTGATCCCTGTTACAAAGATCCACGTTCAGGCAGAGAGGAAAAAAAATGCTGTAAGAAACCATTCATTTGAGTGTAAGAATAGAATATATGAGGCTCTAGATCTGTCTTAGATCCTTCTGCAGCTACATCCCTGATCTACAACGTGTGAAAACCCGTGGTCTTGTTTTCACTCAGATGTTTGTTCACCTAAGACAAATTGCAGGCTGATGTGACACATGTAGGTGAGGTGCCAAAGTGTAACTTATCTGCTAGGCAATTTAACATTTAACAGCTCCCTCAGAAGAGTCTTCCCATAAGTATACGTGCAGCAAATTTGGAGACGTGGGTGGGGGACACCACGGTAAATTCCTGTCATCTAGATTGAGTTTGCCCCCCCAAAAAAACACTTCTAAAGGTTGGTAATTTCATACAGCTGCTCTGTGTATCACTTGGTGATCTTGATTTGTGGGCTTAGCTCACTGTGCCAGCTGATTTTGAACTTTCAACTATTACATTTCTATCCCAACTTTTTTCTATGCTGGAGCTCAGGGCTGCTCACATGGAGACTTTGTGGTCAACTGGTAGATGGGAAACCAAGATCTCCTTATCTTCAGTAAGGTTGATACTGTACATCTTCAGACTGTTCTTTGGGACCAACCTAGCGTTTCTAAGCATTTTCAATTTGTTTGTCAGTGTTGTGGTTTTCCTTTAAATCTCACCTATATCTACCAATGGGCTACTTGTATACTACCTGTGGCAAAGGCACTCAAGGTGGTTTGCAGTATTAAAAGAAACAAGTTGCAGAAGGGTTAAAAAGCAGTGTTGCCTGAATGGCTTTCCAGTAGCTGGTGAGGGAACTCCATGCCCTTGACTTCTCCTTTCTTACCTTCCCTGAGGGTGTATTTAATGCATGAAGAACTGTAAAACCATTTGAAAACAGCCATTGGCAAACACGCTCTAGGGAAGTTTCATGTTCTGCTAAATCAATAACGTTGAAATCCTTTAATCACCCACTGTCTTGCTTAAGTTTTGAATATCCAAAAACTTATGGTAAGACAAGTAGCCATTGGGCAAATTTTGCCAAGCCAGATTCACCATTGTGTATGTTTCAGCCCTATAACCTCTTCACATACAAGGCAAAATGATGCAGGCCCGGCACTTGAAAACACTGGCTCCACCTCAGACTCTGAATTTGCTTGTTTCAGTTTTAAATTTTAAATCCAACAGACTTTCACAATAAAATCCAACAAGAGTTACATCGTTTCAGAGGGTTTTATCCCAAGTTTTCTCTCTTCTTCAGGAGGGAGCTTCTTCCCTTGGATACAAACCAGAATAATGTTTTTCGAAAAGTGTATATGCTGAACGTAATGCTTTGGTCCATAATGTGTGAAGATTCAAAGAAAAACAGACTGATGTGGCTGATTCTGTTGATCGCTTACTGCTAGTCTTGCATTCTCTTGAGTAGACCTGTTGGAAACTGGAGCAGCAATGTCTGGCAGTTGGTGCTGCTTGATCGGGAACGAAGGCTTGCGTACACCACCACCGCCACCTGTGCTACCTCTTGATTAACTAGAATCCTAGGACCTAGTTCAGGGCCCAAGAATGATCAGGTTCAACCGGCTGGGCAGGAGAGCAGATTTTTATGTTTCAGTAATCAGTCTTCACATCACATGTTGGACACCCACCTCCTCCCCTGCCTCCTTATAGATCGTGTGTTGGTACCAGAGAGCAAGGAGCACTGTTTAAGGTGTCTGGAGCTGAGGAATAGTGCTGCAGGTTGACTCAAGGTTTGCTCTGTTAACAAACTCTAGGTTTGCTAATTAGCTTGTCCAGGAGGAAAAATATTATTTGGTTAGCGACGTTTTAGTTAGTTAAATCCTAAACACGAATATGTCCACCAAGCTTCACCAATAGGGAGTTTGCTTGGCCTTACCCACCTTGAGTACCTGCTGGGAAAAAGCAGAATTAAAATATTTTAAGTATAGAACAACCCGTCCCATTCAATGGTCTGTCCTTAAGGAAGTCATGCTTCTCAGAAAGAATAGAGCAGAAAGGAGCGGAACCAGGATGTGGTTTGGAGTGAGAATTTGGATTATGGTATTAAAACGAGTTTGTAATGGGCCACCCATATCATCTGTACAACTGCAGAGGGAGCATGGTTTGGTTACCTGAGCAGCTGTTTGTCAATTGTCTGTGTTCTTGGGACTTGCCTGAACCTATTGCATGTGTAGCTATTGGCGGTTCAATGAACCTGGTGCATAAGCAAATCACCATGAAGATTTACTAAGAGAGCTCCTGTTGCAGAAGCTTTTCCTATTGAAGCCAGGGGCCTGACACGCTTCAGTGTAAGTAAAAAGCAACATTATATTACTCGATCTCCATTTGCTTTCTCTTCACACATGGGGAGTTGCGCTAACAGCTGAAGTCTGTAGGTGGGAACATACACAACCTCCGTCACTGAGTAGGAGTGAACTAGGGGATTTTTTGACTTTGCTGCATTTACAAACAATGACATTTGTAGTGTGAGTCATTACAAGAACGCCAAGTGTAGTTCTCAGTGTGTATCTTTTTTTGTTTTGCAAATCTGCCTGCTTTTATTTTGAGAGGAGCAGAGCCAGTGAAATGAGACTTGACACTATGCTTAGTCTATTTCCTGTGCTAGCAGTATTACCAGAAAGCTCAGCTGAAGTTCTGCAAGCAGAAAAAGAAGAAATGGGAACGCTGAGTGTTCAGCCCAACATGCTTGTTTGTACGTAGTGAGAGTGAATCCTTTTCCTGTGCGATAATTATCGGCTTTCCTCAAATTAAATGCTTAAACCACTGAAATTGACTGTTGTGGGCAGCAGAACTTCTTGTTTGTACTTGTGTTTCAGACTGGTTTTACTGTTCCTTGAATTCTAGTGGTTGCAGGTATTCAGTGCTTTCTACAAATTTTGTCCACCATGATACTGAATTTGAAAAGCTCTTGTGCCAGTAGGCCACAGGAGCCCAGTTCTGGTTTGGTGGGAAACTGTAATTTTCCCACCGCGTGAATGAGATCTGGAGAACTGAGGGCCTGTGTGTTCCCCCCTCCTCTCCTCTCTTGTACCTGAGAGAAGGAGAGGAAAAGTTTTTACTTCTGCTTTGAAGTTAACCATATTTCCATATTGCACCTGAACTTTGGGAACTTTGAGAGAGTTCAGAAGTTAATGGGACATGAACATATTTACATTGGAAATGAGAGGACCATTTTGAGCTATTAGATTGAGCTATTAATTTTGGAATACATCTCCTTGTAAGAGTTACAGGAAAAAAGAACTCATGCTGGGTCAGAAATGGAGTTGTATGAGTTCAGTGTATAAAGGATCCATTGCAGTTTCTGATCTGAGGTTGTCGGTTCAAGGCTTTTTCTCCCTGTGTGTGATTTGGCATGGAAATCATCATGGCACCATTCCTCATGTTCTGTCTCTAATCACTGCAAGAAGCTTTCTCTTGGGTGATGTTGGCTGATCTGTGGGGTTTTTTGCCTTCTCCTGCAATGTGTGGGTTGTCTTGATTGCTTGAGTAATCCAGAGTTGTCTGCTCTGTGAGCATTTGCTGTCTGCCCCACCACCCCAAAAGCAGTTTGGTTTGAATCATGTTCGGTAGAAGACTGCAAGTATCTGGCCTTTCAGAGGGGTCAGACGAGATTATTTCTTGGGCACATTCCATGATTTTGTTGCTGTTTTACACTTTGAGTCTAATCAGGCTTTTCCTCTTGCCTTTTCAGTTACTATGATTTTTTTCCTCTCTCAAAAGTGTTAGAAATTTCCATGATAAACAGGCTTCATATGCTTTTTAATTTTGAAATGATTAAAAAAATTGAATGTGCTAGAGATTAGAATCTCCACTAGGGTTCATTCCTTTCCCAGCTCTAAACTGTACATTTTCTTTCTTTCTTGGCAGGACCCATTGGGGCACAGCCCCTGCTCATGGTGCCCAGACGGCCTGGCTATGGCACCATGGGCAAACCCATCAAACTGCTGGCCAACTGCTTCCAAGTTGAAATCCCAAAGATTGACGTCTACCTCTATGAGGTGGACATTAAGCCAGATAAGTGTCCTCGGAGGGTGAACAGGTAAGTCAAAGAATGTAACTTGACTAAGACTGATGAAGTAGTTGGTAAAGTTGTGGGATACACATGATTTTATTGTGGCTGTCCAAGAGATGCTGTTGAGAGATCATGAATTTTAAACCTGAGATCATGATCATCAGATCATGAAATATTAAACCTAGTTAGTCTATTTAAACAAAATGAACTCCTGGTCTGGTCTGTCAATTCTTAGACCATCTCCTAGGCTTAAGGCACCTTTTAGTTTGTCACTCATGTATGTTAGGTACTGAGATGCTAAGCCAAAAAAAAACAACCCACCATATGCATGTATGTATGTATTCTACATTGGAATTACAACGTGGAAAATAACAGATTTAAATGTTGTGTGTGAAAACAGCCATGTCTTTAACAATGGATGATTTAGCAGTTAGGCCTAGTGCAGCCGAAGGATTCAAACTGGGTTTAATATGCTTGGTGGCAAAAAGCATTTTAATGATTCCTAGAACGCGTATTAGTGAGTCAGTGCTTTAAGTATTCTGGGAATACGTTTTCCCCACTTAAAATCCAAATGTAACTGGAAACAGTTAGCATTTCACTGTGAATGATCTGGTACTGTCTTGTAGTAGTTGTCGTACTGACGAAGCTACATGGTGGGTTTCTGAGTTCCTATTGTCTCCTTTGCAGTTGGAATGGAATTTATTTTTGTAATATTCATTTGCATGACTGGGCGAATTCAGTCCTCTGGTGGGCTTCTTGACTTCTGAGCCTTGTGGTCCAGTAGGAAAATGTGTGTTCATTTCTCATGGACAGGACAGGGATTTGACCAGTTGTAAGTTAAATGTGGGTGTGTGTTCATTTTTACGTTGCAAAATGGATAGTGATAGTCTGTGCTTGAAGAAACCGTAGCTTGCTCATTAGAGAAAAATAGAGCCTTGTGATGAGACAAAGCGTTAACATGGACAAAGTACAAGTTGGGTGACACCAGAGGAAGTGCAGTAAGTTGCATCATAGGGCCTTCCTTCTCCTGCAGAAAGGGTCTTCCTTCCGCAGAATGATTCTGCACAAAGCGGGCTCCTTTGCAGTTAGAAGAAAACCTTTGGGTGCAGCCAGAGTACAATCTTCATGGTTTAACTGGTACCGTCTGTGTTGATGCTGTCAAGAGTAGGCACTTACCCAGTGCTGTGACTGTTTACCTCATACTTTCCTGAGCCGTCTAAACCAGTGGAATTTCTTGAAAGTACTGTGAAATTTATAAATCCATCATCTCTTCTTGAAGCATTGACTGTGGAGAAAAGAAATACACATTTGGAAAATTTTAGAGTTTTAAAGGAATGTTTTAGTATATATTAGTCAAAAACACTAAACATTCGTTCAAGACACTCTGTTCACTTTCTTGGAATAGAATTGGCTAGATGTTTTGAATGTCTTACTAAAAGTATCAGCGTCCAAATATGTTAAAGTTCTTTTCTGACCCACTTGGAAAATGAGTTGTTTTCAGAGTCCTGTCTGGGAGTGTCTTATGGGAGAAAGTGGAATAACTCCAGAGTTTCCTGGATTTGAATAGTTTTAATCCCAAAAGTTTGAAATACCACTTCTATTGATAATTCACACTGTATGTTCTCTTCCTACCCCCTAATCCCCAGTTTAGGAAGTAAAATAATCTCACAAAATTAACAGAAAAGGTAGATGACATCAAATCTTGCTCTTGCTTTAAGGTTCTGTAACTTTTAGCTGATATGAAATCATTGTCTTGTAACTGTGACTGACTTCATAACTGATTAAGAGTTTCATCAGCTAGCGAGTGACTGTTGTGAGAGATGCCAGACAAGTGTGTTAGGATAGGGTTACTATTTAGTTCTTATGGGCCATAAACTCACTGGCTGTTAAAATATACAGTTTTTACCTGCCTGAGAGCTAATAAGGAGGATGCGAAACAGTCTTCCCTGTTCAGGGAGTTTCACAGATGCATGACATCTGTGCAAAGAGAAGAATGGAGATGTTTTATCCTTATGCTGAACTTCAGATGTATGATGGGAATGTTCAAGGGAGAGTCGCCCTGAATTATGTGGGTGCAGTTTGTGGGTAGAGAGGATATGGTCATTTAGGTCTGCACAGGGCTCTGAAGGATTAAATTAGAACTTTGATGTTGTGCTACATTAGCAGGTAACTCTTGATGTTAAATTTGCTTTATCTGATATTTTTGAAGATATTCTGCACTGCTTGCCTCAAAGATAACTTGTATTTTTCTTCATCTGGGGTAGAAATCCCTTTACATTGGGAAGACCCACAATCCCCAGATAGTAGCCAGTAATACCAGAGATTGTAGAAACTGGTGTTAATGGGGGAAAAAAACCTTAAATGGTTAAATTCATGTATCAAAAGCACTTGCAAACTCGATGTGTTCATTGAGTTCTGCCTCCCTTTTATATCTCAAGTTTCTGTTGGAAACATAAAAATGCATCAGAAGTCACTTTGATCTCTGATCTGCTAGTGTCTTTGTACTGTTCCAGTATTAGACATTGCATGCTTACCTTAACAATAAGCACAATACTTGTAATTTTTGTTATATCAAAGGAAAGAAATTTTTGCAAAAATGAATTTGGAAAGCTTTCAAAAACTGTCCCATGCAGGGTGTATTTCATTGACCAGTCTAGAGGCTACCAGTTGTGGAGAGGTAAGAATTTGGTCAAGGATTGTGGAGTGGTGAGGTTTTGATCAAGGAAAGGTTGCAGCTGGCAGTATGGGTGAGGCTGAAAAAGTCATTCTCAGCTGGAGGAGCAAAGCTTGAAGTCTCCTATGCCGGAGACCTGCTTCATTCAGAGCGAGTCTAAGTGCTCTCTATCTATCAGATACGCTGTTGGTATAAAGCCCAACCTCTTCGGTTATCTTATTTGGTTTATAACCTCTCATTGAGCCCATTAGTGATTCTAGGCAGTGATTCAGGGCTTCGCTGCCTCAATGAGACTTGAGGCAGTTGAGCATCATCACATTGGCATAATGCTGATGACACTGGACTTCAGATTCCCTCTTCACTCCCTAGTAACTTATTGTAGTTTTAAAAAAAGATGTCGGGGTTCCTCTCCTCCCCAGAGTCCCCAGCTTACCCAGGGAGGAGGCTTCTGGACCAAAGCAGAGGCAGCAGCCTTCCCAGCCCTCTCAGGAACAACCCTGGCAACTCCAGGTGAGAGGAAGTGGGAGAGAAACAGAGAGAGGAAGGGGAGGAGTTGTGGTAAGCCCAGGGAAGGGCAGGCCCAGAGACAGGCCCTTTTTATACCATCCCTGTGAGGGAAGGGGAGGGGCCAAAGAGGAGGGGTCTGCCCTACATAAACCTGGAGGCCAGGTATGACAAGGCAGTTGGGAGTTAGAAGAGCAGGCAGGAGGATCTGCTGCTAGCAGCCCCTGACTAACGAATGCTGCCAACCCACAGAAGGGGAACCGGGTGATGTAACCCCCCCTTCTTGTGGGGAAATAGTCTGAGGCCTCCACAAGGGGGTCCCCCTCAGAAAGGCTGGGCGGGCCCTCAGGGAGGCCTCACAAAAGAAAAGAAAAAAAAGCACTGGAGATGGAAATAGAAACCTTTGGTGCCTCATGGGGTAGAACAGAAGCCCCCCAGCACTGTCTTTGGAAACTTACCTGGCAGGTATGAGTGGAACCATTGCAAGGCAGTGCTCCTTATGCTCACCCCGAACAGGTGGTACCCCAGTGCTGTGGTTCTCAAACCTTTTTGAGGCCCTAGAGGCTGCTGCCTGATTTATAAATGCCAAGGGGTGTAGCTATAATGGTAATTGGGCAACAGTGACCCCCCCCCCAAGTTGCAGCTTGTTTAACCCTTGACGGACACAGCCTAATCAGTTTTGCAAACCACCAAAAATTGGGTCACAACCGACTGGTGGGTCCCGAACTCACAGTGTGGGACCTGCTGCCCTAGTTGTTCTCAAAGCTTCTGAGAGAGGCTGGGGGAAGTCCACAGTGCTCTTGTTCTTCTCTGTTACTAGAAAGGTCATCCAACCAGTGCAATTCAGTGCATGTTTACTCAGAAGGAATTTCCACTGAATTTGGTTGGGCTGGTGAGTAGGGTTGCAGTTTCTGCCTCAGAACCTAACCCAAGTCCACTATATTGGACTTACTCAGGGGAATGCCAGCATTCTACTGTGTTAGGGAGTGAAAAAAAAAATTAAAGCTGACTGTTTCAGCTAACGTGAGTTCTAGCTTCTTGTTTTTAAACTGTCTAGTAGTTCAGTATCTCAAGAATTACATATTGGGGTTTTTTTGTAATATGCAAGTATATGTATATAAATGTAATCTATGAGGTGCTCTTTAGTTAGATTGTAACCCTAAAGAAACCTCTTTGGTGCTATGATTATATTAACATGCTAAATAATAGCCATTATGTAATGCATGCAGGAATAGATCTCAGTCTTTTTCTGATCATAATAGATCTTTAAGGACATGCTTATTGAGTATATCATTTATAAACTGCTTAAACAATTTAGCAAGGGGCATGAATTATGTAAACGTCGGTCTGGGGAAAAAACACATCTGGAGAACATTAGGACAACTGTGGGTATGAGGTCAGGTTTATTGCAGGGAGTATGAACACAAAGCTTGATAAGGCACCTGAAGATCATGGTTGAATCTCCTGTGCATTTTTAACTCAAGTCAGCAGTCTAGGTGGAGGTCAGATTTGGGCTGCCATGGTGGGGGGAGAGGGCTTTCATCCCAAGATTTTACTGTGATCTAAATTTTCACTGTTAATTCTTTGCCCTATGGGCAAAAACATACAGGTGCCATGTAGACCTATGTGTGTCTCTGTTTTGTCTTCCCCTGGTGGGAGGATTAGATCTAGAACAGGGGTGCCCAAACCCCGGCCCTGGGGCCACATGCGGCCCTCAAGGCCTCTCAATGCGGCCCTCAGGAAGTCCCCAGTCTCCAATGAACCTCTGGCCCTCTGGAGATTTGTTGGAGCCCGCACTGGCCCAACGGAACTGCTCTCAGAGTGAGGGTGACTGTTTGACCTCTCATGTGAGCTATGGGAAAAGGGCTTCCTCCACTGCTTGCTGTTTCACGTCTGTGATGCAGCAGTGGCAGGAAAGGAAAGGCCAGCCTTCCTTTGTGCAAGGCCTTTTATAAGCCTTGAGCTATTGCAAGACTTTCATTCATTCATATAAGTTCATCTTCAATATATTCATTTATGTAAACTTATGTAAATTTATTCTAATTTTGAAATGTAAATTAATTCTTTTTTCTCCGGCCCTCGACACAGTGTCAGAGAGATGATGTGGCCCTCCTGCCAAAAACTTTGGACACCCCTGATCTAGAAAATCAGCACAAGCAGAAAGCACTTCCAGGGCCACAGTGCTGTGGCCCTGACCTGGTTCCCCCCCCAACACTGCTTTTAACCTTTAAAGAATAAAAGAGTTCCACCCTGTAGAAAATCAGGATGTCCTGGTGTCTTGTCTAGTTGGTCCTCCGTCTATCGCCATCCTTGAGTTTATAACACATTGTGGTAGGTGTGGGTTGGAAAAGCTGCTGTTGGCAACTGAATGTGTGCGAAGTGCTGCTGTGGATCGATTGTTCTTCCAAACAAATGCAAAGTGCAGCATGTCAGCAGGTGGCCTTGTGGCCAAACTGGGAAGCTTTCGCAAAAACCGATATTCCTGAAATGCTGAAATTTGAGGAAGCTAAATCTTCAGATGTTGAAATGGCAGAGTCCTCCACTCAAGTTCCAAATTCTCTTTGTATGTACCTTCATCAAGATCCTATGTACATGCAGCGGGCCCTCTGTATCTATGGAGGCTTCATTCTCAGACCCCCGCAGATACCGACTTCCGCTGATGATGGAATCGGTGGAGAGGTCCAGCCAAAAAACTGAAAGTGCTATCCAGAAGGCTCTGGCAGGCTTTTTGAGGCCTTCTAGCCTGGGTTTACAATCCATGTTGAGACAAATTCACAGGTTGCAAACCCACTGATGACGAGGTTGGCAACCTTCAGTCTGGAAAGACTATGGTATAAGCCTACAGCACCCGGTATTCCCAGGTGGTCTCCCATCCAAGTACTAACCAGGCCTGACCCCGCTTAGCTTCCAAGACTGTACTGTGCTGTAAAGGAGCTGCTGTCAAGAGCAGCACCTATGGGTGGTACTGAAGTCCGGGCTGATCAGAGACGAACCTTGTTGCATGTCTCTGCAACTCTTCAAGCTCTGCTAGTGCACAAACATGCTCCCCAGCTCTGTATCCCCCTCTGCCCTGAGTTTGGGTTTGCTGTCAACTGTACACTCAAGGAGGCCCCAGCCAACCTCAGTGTTCTGATTGTGCCTGTAGGATCAAACAGCTCTTTGTCACAGTCTCACTGTGCATATTTAAGTTGTTTGCTCAATATCTTCGCAGTCCACTGAAAAGTGCAATTTGTGAAGAAATTCGTATGGCTGGATTTAGCTTTTGAGTGGGTGAAATATAGTATTTTGAGGGAAAGTGTTTGAATGGAGAAAGTAACTGCTGATAAAGATTTTATCATAGTCTCTGAACGGGAGAAAATTTTAAATGTGTACATCCATTTTGCTCTCCATTCAAGTGTTTGCGAGGCAGATCTTTTTCTAATCTTTCCCTGCTGTATATTTTTTTAAACACCATGACTGGCAAATTCATTGCTTCTCTGTGTTGCTGCAAACTTAAGAAAGTTGATGCAATGAACCTTTCTTCCTCTCTGTGCCCTTAATTTGCTCTGGCCTGCAGCGTAAAATGCATCTGCGGGGCGTTTGGAGATATTTGGGGTTGTAATTTTTGCCAGCACCAATTGGATGGGGCTGCAGTGGGGGAAGAATTGTTTGCTGGGGCATGTAAATAACTGGGCAGTTGGCAGTTTTGCAGGAGGGAATGGAGAGAATGTGGGAAAGCTCTGGTGCTATTCAGTATTTTTAAAAATTTATTTATTTATTTATTTTTTAATTAACACACACAAACATACAAACATATAACTTACATTTAGGAGTGCTAAATACCATATATCATCACACTATATCTCCTAATCTACTTACTCATCTATTTCTACCTCTTATTGATTTATCCATTTATTTATATAGTATACAATGAATTTTCCCTAATGCCCTTTACTATATTTTCTAAATATTCACTTTCTACCAAGAGTAAACTAACTTCAATTGCTCATTAATGTTAAAACAAAATAATCTAATTACCAAAATTATCATCTCAGCTATTTCAACTCCATTCTAATTCTCCAATCTAATTACACTTTTTTTCTTTGACATAATACGTATAAAACAATTCTTCCACACGTTTACATTTCTTCAAATAAATTTGGACCATTGTTATTAGCTGAATAAATCCTCCAATTTTCTTTAACCCTCAGATTACCCCTCAGGGTTTTCTTTCTTTCTTTCTTTCTTTCTTTCTTTCTTTCTTTCTTTCTTTCTTTCTTTCTTTCTTTCTCTCTCTCTCTCTCTCTCTCTCTCTCTCTCTCCTGTAATATCTTTAATAATTTATCTCTAAAACAGAATCTGATAAATCCACACTTTCTTATATAGGGTATGTTCATTCTTCCAGTTAACTGGAATATATTTTCTCCTTCTTGTTCCAACAAATTTTGTGATTTGTGCACTCCTTTGTCCATCTTATCTTTCTTGATCTCCATCAGCGGCTCTTCTTCGTCATGTTGATCATCCTGTTGATTTTCCTCCTTGTCTGTTTTTTCACTCCCTTGTTTATCTTCTGCTTGTTTCTTCACATCTTCCATTGTTCCTTATAGCCTTACAGACATCTATCTGTTGGGAAAGAGTCTCCAGGCTGGCTTTGAATCTGCAAGGTTGAATCTGCAAGGACCAATTCAGCTGTTGTCGCTCCATAACAAGCAATCTCTCCGTATTAATCAAGATTTTCTGTATCCACATTTCTGGAACAGAGTCCATTTTGCAATTTCTCTCTAGTCCACTAGATGCCCACAACATATTATTCTCCTCACTTCCACCATGTCATTACTACTCTGCCATCCACATTCCTTACATACCTCTTGCAGATAACAGTCCAGTGCGGTTAACGGAGAGGAAAACAAAACGAAAGAAAACAGTCTCACCGTCTCTGGTGCAGAGAAAACAAAGCTCTTGCAAATCTAATGAGAATTATATTTATATCCAATTATGTCCAAGAATAATTCTGGATTTTAGTTCACACCCAAGTTATAGTTGTAATTATAATCCACCACCAATTTATTCCACAACAGAGTAAAAGAGCACTTTCAACCTCCTTAAAAAGTCTCTCGTTAACGCCTCCAATATATCCAGGGCCTTTAGCCAAATCAGTCAATCAGAGCTGGGGACAATATTAACACTTGCTTATCTTAAATTTCCAGCTTAAACTTTACACTTCACGCTTCCCCCCCCCCCCACAATATGGCATCTCAGCACGGAGCCAGCAGCTTGATTGCAGATCACTGCACCTCCCCCAGTACTGTCACAAACAGATTCCACTGAGAAGAAAGCCCCCCCCCCCCCGTCAGGCTTTCAGTTTCCCAGATATCTGCACCGATGAAGATCTTGTCTCTCCTAACAAAGATCTTCAGGTCCTCTTCAGAGCTGCAGTATTTGGGGGAAAGCAAATTGTCTCCCAGGAGCTCCTGGGGACATGTCTGTTCGTCCACTATTGGCTCCTCCTCCTCATCTATTCAGTATTTCAGGATGTGCAGCGTTTATGGTTTTTGCCTTTTTGTCAGTGATATTTAGTGCTGTGGGAGAAAGAGTGCCATTCTCTTCTGCTCCACCACGCGCAGCATTAGAGCGTTATTTTGTATTGGTGGTCCGGTTTCACTTGGCATTGCTTGGCTTGTGCATCTGGCTTAACTAGAGAGCTCTGTACAGTTGCTGAAAAAAGTTAACAGCTAAGGATGAACTTGTCTAAAGCGTTTACTTGCTCTTTCTCTTAATTTCACACTGTTTAAATGCAAATATTATCCTGTTTTTGTTTCCTTAGAGAGGTGGTGGATTCAATGGTGCAGCATTTTAAAGTCACAATATTTGGGGACCGTCGACCTGTTTATGATGGCAAAAGGAGCCTTTATACAGCCAATCCACTCCCTGTGGCAACAACTGGGGTAAGGTCATTTTATTTGAATTGCTTGTAAGGAAAGGAAAGTTCCTTCTAAAGCACCGGTTGGGTGGTTCAGTACTTGTGGGGCTTGTGAGTAGGCAGGCTGAAGAAAGTGGATCCTGTTGTCCAAACACCAGCTTCCTTTTGTGATGAGCATGCAGGTGGTGTTTATACATGACCCATCATGTTCATGGTGCAAAAAGATTCCTCTGGACAGACATGTAGTCTAATCTTTCCTCACCACCTGGTAGACTGTTTCTCCCCATCATTTTCTCTCTATGTAAAGAGTTATTGTGTGCAAATGCAGCTGGATTTGATTGTAGGCAGGGGGTGAGAATTAAGGAGGTGGTGTGTATTGTTTGGATGGGTTTTTCACACCCTAGTGCAGTGGTTGCCAAACTTTTCTGGCTAGCAGCTCTCTCAACTGGCTCATTGTCCACGACTCCCCATTAGGGGTACAATGCTATACATCATATAGGGTGGCAGGTGTTTTGCGAGGTCTCCACGGCTTCCCTGGCTAGTTTCCATGGCTCCCTGGGAAGCCATGGCTCATAGTTTGGAACCACTGCCCTAGTGGATAAATTAAAGTGGCATAAGAGTGACAGGGTAATGGAAGGTTTTGTAGCCAGAAGTGTCTCATCAGAGGCTTTGTGGGACGCCCAGGCAACATGTTTCTCTGACCACAGGCTGTTTTCACCAACACGAAAGTGAGGATTTGTTTGTGTAAAAAAGCCCCCACTCATCCCTTTGACTAACTTTAGAAGATGTTGGATGTGATTGTGCTTTCAGTCTTCAGAATCGTGGCCAGAGCGTTCAATCCAGCAGGTACTACTGCTGTGGTACTTTTATTTCAGTGAAGGTCCTGGCTTACGTTGGCTACAGGCAGAACTTTGTCCTCCAGGATGGTTGGATATGTTTAGAGATTCCAGTGGCAGCAGTTGTGCCAAGCCTCTGGTACAGAATCTGATAAATGCTAAGAATATTTTTGGGTTTTCTAACTTTGGTGCTGGGAGGTGGAGGGGGTGGCAGTATAATAGATTGGGACATCATGTTGGCATCCTTCAGTCTCAGAAGACTATGGTATCGTGCTCTGAATAGTGGTTCTGGAACAATGTCCTTTCCAGTGCGCAAAGCCTGGGTAAAGTAGATATGGAGGATAGACTGTTACCCATGCAGCAAATCCCCCCTCTCCACGTCGCTGGAATGGTCCAATGGAAAGACAGAAGCCAATATGGTTGGTTCCAGCGGCGTCGCAGGAGTTGCCAGAACGTGACTGTGTTCAGCCATGAACTGCCTCAGGGACTCCGGATTTTGCCTCGAGGTTGACTCCTGAAGCCTTTTCCATAACTGGATGTAGCCACAAGGCAGTGGAGGTTTGGGATCAGAGTTTTCCTTCTCTCAGATGAACTGCCTTCCCAGGCTGATGAGTCCCATCTACCCGGTGGCTGTTTAGTCGCCTCTTAGGACAAGTACAGCCAAACTGAAGGCCTATTCTTATCCCCCAGTCCCCAGGGGTAAGATTGGGACAGTACACTTGCATACCAGAGAATCTGGGTGTGAAGTTAGGAATTTGGGGTAGTGGATGCTTAGTGGTGGTCTTTTCTGCGTCCAGTCTTGATGCCTATGTCCTCTTTGCTGCTACATTTCTTGATGCGTTCACGGTATTTTAGAAAATGGCTTTCCCTGTCCACAGTGCAGAATCTGAACAAAACTGCCATGTTGTACATAGTCGCTTGTATGTTGTAACAGCTCCAAAGGAGAGAATAAACTCAGGCGCACTTCATCAGTCTTTTTTTTTCTTGTGGCCTTTGTATTTCATCAGGTGTCCCTTCAATGATAGCATCCCATTGCTTCTCATAAAACCACATGTGGTTTTGGCAGCAGCCTTGACTAAGACTGCCTAAACTGCTACCCCAAAGTGCATGAAAACAGAACTAAAGTGTGTAGGGGCAAAAGGAAATAAGTTTGCTTTGCAAGCCTGCTGAACTCTCAATTCAAGAAGCAGAATCTTGATTCAGAACTCCAGGCTGGCTTTGAGGTTCAGGGTATGAATGTAATTTGGGCCTTGGCTTCTGCTTTCTGGTAGCCCTCTGTCTGTGTCGACTTTACAGGGCGTGCAGTTTCATGGTCGTACCGGTATTCTTTCTCCTCCTCCCCCCCCCCCGATAAAAGCAAGGAAGTTTAAGTGTCTTTAAATCCAACAGGTTAGAAAATGAAAGGTGTGATATTTGTAGTTAAGCCCTGTGGCTTGTGCCCAGATTCTCCTCCTACATCTTCTCTTGTGGCTTTTCTCCAATAGGTGGATTTGGACGTGACGTTGCCAGGCGAAGGTGGCAAAGACCGTCCCTTCAAGGTATCAATCAAGTTTGTGTCCCGGGTGAGCTGGCACTTGCTGCACGAGGTTCTGACAGGACGAACTTTGCCGGAACCTCTGGAGTTGGATAAGCCCATCAGCACTAACCCCGTTCATGCTGTTGATGTGGTGCTACGACACCTCCCCTCCATGAAGTAGGTTCTCTGTCATGCTGTGAATTGTAAAAACACTCAAACTCCAGTTGTCTGCTTGGAATAGGTTTCTTTGGACTTTGGTGTGAGCATTTTACTGGTTATGCTGAGAAGTGATTATTATGCCACTTGGATAACGGATGCATCTGAAGGTGACCTGTTGCTGTCCTCAGAGTGGCCACCTAGATGCTTTCAAGGTCCTTCTGAGAGGCCTTGAGTTAATTGGGAGGCCTTACCACAATGAGGTCATTCAGGAGAGATGAAGGGCCATGAGATGTTTGTCCTGAATTTGGCAAGGAGCAGCTGGTAATGTAATTGGGTGCAGAAGAGCAGTGAGAATGCTGAATGCACAGAGGATATGCTCTGTTTGTCCAGTCACTTGAGGCTGTAGCGTGAAACCACAGAACTTGTTTGAAGGCCTGTATATCTGTTTTCAGAAGGCTGCTGAGTTTTTTGTGATGAGATTCTCTAAAATGCATTGTGTCTTAAGAAAATGTGCACACACTTTATAGTGTCAAATTTATTACATAATAATTCACACTCATACTGCATATAGTGTACACAGAAGCAGTTGTTTGACCCAGTTTAATTAATTAGTTTATTAGACCAAGTGCTCAGAATGTTCCCTGTTGCCATCTATACACTGCTGAGATTGACTAAGGTATCTGCAGGCATCCACCAACGTGTGCTGGGAGAGTTCTGCACATCTCTTCACTGGCCTCCCTTAGGTGTTTGAGTGTTGCAGGTTTTCTAGAAGGAAGTATGCATTAGAGCTCATTAGCGTGTGAGTACATTTTTTGAGGTACCCTATAGTAAAGACAAAATGTTTGTCCCCCACCTTGAAGCTTCAAAAGTCTGAGGTTAATTTTTCAAAAGCAATCCACTTTATTTTGGTGGGGGGAGGGGGAGTCACTGTTTGAGCAACTCTCATGTGCTGATTTCCCTTCATGACAACATGAAATTGAAAAAAAAAGTAGTCTGTTCAAATAACCTTTGGTGGGTCTGAGAGTGGAAAGTGAAAAAGAAAGACTGGGAGTGAATGTTGTGCCTGAGACTGAACTATGAGAAAAACCAAAGTGGTGTTAAACATAGCCTGCAGAATCCTAGGTTCAAATCCCTGCTCCAGCTACAAAGACTGCTGGGTGACCTTGAGAAAGATACTCTCTCTACCTAACCTTCATGGGTGAGTGGGGTGTGTGTGTGTGTGTGTGTGTGTGTGTAATGTCGATGTGCACTGTCCCACTCCTTCTGGTGTGAGGGCAGGAGAAAAATGTAATGAATGAGAACTGCCAACCAGAGACTCTTTGGTTATAAAGTTGCCTCTGCCATGAAGTTGCAAAGTGGCTCAAGGCAAACTGTTCTGGCTTTTGGCCTCATTCCCTTTCTTCCTACCCCACTTGTAATATGGGGGTGACACTGATCTACCTAATAAGGTTCTTAAGAGGTAATACATGTGAAGTTCTTCACCTGCTTGGAAAGCACTTGAAATCAGGGGTTGGCAGACTATGGCCCACAGGCCAGATCCAGCCCACCACCCAAAGTCATGTGGCCTGTGCAGAGCTTGGCTTGGGAGGTGAGGCCTCCTGCCTAGTTTGCTTCGCTCCAGTTGGGGGAGTGGCAGAGCCCCCACCCAGGCAGACGGCTCTGCCATTCCCTGTCCAGCGTGTGGCAAACCGGGTGGGAGGCCTTGTCTTCCAAGCCGAGCTCCGCGCAGTGGCTTCTGAGAGTTCAGCGACTTGTAAGTTCAGCGACCACATCATTGTTGAATGTATAACCCCTTTTCCCAAAACCCCCTCCTTTAAATAAATGCAATATGCTATTGGATAGGTTTTTTAATTGCTGAACCTGAAACAAAGTCTGTCACTTCTTAATAACTTAACTTGAGCCTCTGAACGTTGGAGGCCCTCTGCAGGAATGTTTACACCACTTCTGTACTAATCAGATACAGCTTCAAGGAGACACACAGGTCCTGTTGAAGTGAGGCTTGTGTAGGAGTTTTCAGTGGATTGCCCCCCTTTATGTTGGGCATATTTTTCAGAAATATGTGGGCAGTGGTATTGTAATGTGACCTCTTTATTATTTTTATTATAGATATACACCTGTAGGACGTTCCTTTTTCTCTGCTCCGGAAGGATACGACCACCCTTTGGGAGGTGGTAGGGAAGTATGGTTTGGATTTCATCAGTCTGTCCGGCCCGCTATGTGGAAAATGATGCTAAATATTGACGGTAAGCCAACAGTGGCACTCTTGGGGTCAAATTAAGGAGTTTTCCGTATAGAGACGCCGTGAAGTAGCAGATCCTTATTGATATGATGCATTGTACCGACCTTGAAAAATTAATCTTCTCTACAACAGACTCACAAGACTCTTTCCTCTTTCCATGGTGTTTTTAAACAATTTTTGCTCAACGTTGCATATACGCAACAGGGATCTAATGTGTACACCTGTGGGCCGGGCAAAAGCTTTCTCCCATATAATACGCAAACATTTTTCTCTTGAATTATTTAAACAAAGAAAACAAGTTGCTTTACTCTGACTTGACAGCCTGCTTTCTCTCTCTCTCTCCCCCCCTCCCTAAGGTGGAACATGTTGTGGGTGCCTACATAGGTCCCTGTGTCTGCTGTATTGGCAACTTATTTTAAATGGGGTGCCCCCAACGAATAAAGTACAGCTCATTTGATGTATCAACTAAACAAATTAAAACTTGCAGCTCCTTGTTATAGTGACTGGTTACTTGCTTGTATTGAGCCAGTTGATATGGGTGTTCTGCGGAAAATTTTGCATCCTGAAAGATCATGTAAAAGCTTAACTGGGGAGGGCCCCTGTAGCTGTGAGAGCCTTCTGCTGATGTGAAGCGTTAAAGACTTGGGCACCTGTCACTTGAACGTAAAATATTTTGTCTTGGCAACTGCTTCTGTGGCTTCAGAAAATTGTGAAATAGTGTGCTTATCCCACAGCAAGAGTTCATTTTGGTTCTGTGTTAGAATTGACGTAGAGGGACCTAGAGGGGGGCAAACGGGACAAATGCTCAGAGCGCTGACCCTCCAGGGGCATCTCTGGGCCCCTTCCCCCCTAGGAGGAGCGCCCAGGAGCACTGCGGAGAGGCAGCTTGCTTCCTCTCCGTCAATGCATCAGCGCCAACTGAGCCGCCCCCTCCCCATCTCCTTTATAGGAGGATAGGAGACAGGCGCCCTAGAGAGGCACTGAAGTTCTAGGGCGCCCATCTTGTCTCCTTCTATAAAGGAGGGGGGGCGGCCCAGTCAGTGCCGAGACGCTGCCTCCCTGAAGCGCTCCTGGGCGCCCCTGCTCTGCCTCTGAGAGCATCCCTCAGAGGCGGAGTGGAAGCATCACACGTCTCCTCCGACTTCGGAGGAGACGCGTGCCGCTTCCCAGCCCAAGGCACCGCTGTTCCACCTCTGAGGGCGTCCGTCAGAGGTGGAGAGGAATTGGCACACGCCCCCTCTGACTTCAGAGGAGACGCGTGCTGCTTCCCGGCCCCCACAGAGCCTTCCGCACAGCTTACAAGTGTTGCAGAGGTCTCCACTGCAGCGGTCTGGGGCCACTGGAAGCAGCCCCAGACCACTGCCACGGAGACCCCGGCAGCACGGAAGGCTCCTTGAAAACCCTTGTTTTCAAAGGGGGGACGGAGGAGGCAGCTGCGCGGAAGTAATTGCGGTCACCGCAATTACTTTTGGGTCAGGTGTGCGGGGGGGGGGCGGAGAAGGGGGGCAAAACGGGGTGTGTGGAATACTGGGGTTACCCCTGGCACAGGGACCCCCAGGAACGCCTCTGAGAAGTGGAAGTGTGTCTCTAGTTGCAAAGCCACCTTTGCCCAGGCTTAGGAACTTTTGTAACACTTCTGAGGCTGGTGGATGGTGTCTCTGCTGAAAGCACATCATTTTAACAAGTGTCCACAAGCATGATGATAAAGAACATATTTATATCTTGCCTTTCCTGTTCCTGGTAGGGAGATGTTCAAGGTGGGTAACATATGAGGACAATATGAAAAAAGTAAGGTCAAATTAAAAAAAATCAATGCCAAGCAACAACGATAGAAACAGGACCCAGTTACTACAGTTGATAGAAGAGCAAAGCACCCCACCCTTAATTAACTCATTTTTGCACAGCCCACATGTGTACACTTCTGATCCCTGTTGCTTATATGCAACGTTGGGCAGAAATGGATTAAGCAGTGGCAGAAATTAGATTCCCAAAAGCTAAGCAGTCTTCTTGCATCACCAACACAGCAGCAAAGATGCCATTCGTTCACCCTGCGACCGTCATTTCTGCAGCCTGCCTCTGCAGCCTGCCTTAGTCCATTCTACAGCAAATGTCTCATTAAATCTGTTGCCTGCCTAACAAGTGTGGTAATATCAACCCTAAGGATTCTAGAGCATATGACAGAGATACCAGTGGGTTGGCTGCAAAAATTGCTGAGTGAAAGGAAGTTAGCCACAATTCCATGTGTGAATTCCTCTAGCAGTTCTCATTCTTCTACTTGTGCAGGAGTGGGAAAACATCTCTAGATACAGGTCCACTTTTCTTGCACACTGCTAGATGTGGTGCCCTTCTTGGAATGGAAGTTCCCTTCCACCTGCAGAAGTCTTTGGCTCCAGCCTAGCAAATCTTGGGTGTGAACGAGGGCAAAGAGGAAAATGTAAATACTGATGTTCCTGGTGAAAGCCTGCTTGCTTTCAAGTCACTGACTGTTGGTGTGCAGGGTCAATTATACTGAAAGGTTCTGAGTTTGCAGTTCACTCAATTAGATCGCTGAATTTGCCATGACTTGGGGAACAGACTTGAATGTGGAAATGATTGGCAATGCTTTTGTAGTTCCAAAGAATGACCACACCCCACATCTTGGACCTAATAGCTTCTAGTTTTTATAATTGTGATTAGAATTGTCCATTCTGCACATGCCTGATCTCATCTGATCTCGGAAGCTAAGCAGGGTCAGGTCTGGTTAGTACTTGGATGGGAGACCGCCTGGGAATAGCGGGCGCTCTAGGCTTATACCATAGTCTTTCGAGACTGAAGGTTGCCAACTTATAAGGCATGCTCTGGTATCTGTGGGGATTCTGTTCTGGAACCCCCTCAGTTATGTGATACTGCAGATACTGGGGTCGTGCCCCCGTCCTCTGGAGGCAAGAGGAGCTGTGCTTTTCTGAGCCCTGCAGAGGTCGTACTTGTCTGCCCGCAGCCTCTGGATCTCAGAATGACTGTTTAAACAGAAAAAATGGCAACCTGGTTTTTCGTCAAATCTGTTTTTATGCCTTTAAAAGGCATTAGAAGGGCCAGAGAAACCTCCTAATGCCTTTTAAAGGCATAAAAACGTCACTTTGGTTTTGACGAAAAACCCGGTAGCTTTTTTCCGTTTAAACATTCTGAGACCCACAGAAGCTGCGGACAGACAAGCACAACCTCTGCAAAGCTGAGAAAATCCTCTGGAGGCAAGCTCCCCTCGCCTCTGAAGGGTGCTCCCACTTCCGTAGATACTTGAAACCATGGATATGGCATTGGTGGATACGGACTCCCCTGTATAAATGTATTTCTTGATAAGGCTTCAAAACTACCAAATTATGTTGGTAGCCAGAAGTGCTTGTGTAAGCGGCTCATTTGATTAAAAACAAAAACTTCATCATGGGAAGATATCTCTCCCCCCCCCCCCAACGCGAAGATGAAGTCTGCAAATCTACTGAAACTTTTCAGTCACCGCCCATCCTCTGCCAAGTACTTATAAAATCTGTTCTTATTGGTTTAACAAATGTGGTAACCATAGTGACAAGCAGCAGCGGCAAGTTAGGTTTGGGGGCACATGCGGGGGGAGCTATTTGTGTTCATTCAGTTAATCGACATCTGTAGGCGTTGGCCAGCATGTGTCATGTGAAGTTGGCAGGCTGCTGGCGGTGACGCATGTCTGAAGAATGTTTTGTTGTATTTGTATGGGGATGTTCCATTTGGTGTGTTTGAGGCCTGGGAACCTCTGAAATGCCTCGTTAACCGTTTCACAGTCTAGTAGTTCTGCTGTGAGAGAGGCACTTCAGATGTGTTGCTTCTCTGTTTTGTGGTCCGGTGTGATACGGCAAAGGCAGGAACAAATAATTAAGCTGCTGAGTGAAGCCTGGATGTTTTAGAAAAGCATCAAATGCTCATAAAGGGGTGCCAAACTCATCTCATGCTGCTCAGTCGAACTGCTCTTAAACATGCAAGAAGAAAATAACCTTTGTGAACGATTGCACGGCAAATGTTGGTCCAGAAATTGCTGGGTACAATACTTCTTAAGCTCTTCCTTTCACATTTAAATAATAACGGAGAGGTGGTGGTTTTTTTTGTTTTGGAATCTGAACTGGTTAGGCAATAAGATAAGGTTGCAGTATTGTATTGGCAACCTTCAGTCTCGAAAGACTCTGGTATCGCGCTCTGAAAGGTGGTTCTGGAACAGCGTCTAGTGTGGCTGAAAAGGCCAATTCGGGAGTGACAATCCCTTCCACACCGGGAGCAAGTGCAGTCTGTCCCTGGTCTGTCTCCCTGGCTATGGGCCTTCCTTCTTTGCCTCTTTGCCTCAGACTGTTGGCCAAGTGTCTCTTCAAACTGGGAAAGGCCATGCTGCACAGCCTGCCTCCAAGCGGGCCGCTCAGAGGCCAGGGTTTCCCACCTGTTGAGGTCCACTCCTAAGGCCTTCAGATCCCTCTTGCAGATGTCCTTGTATCGCAGCTGTGCTCTACGTGTAGGGCGCTTTCCTTGCACGAGTTCACCATGCAGACTAATGCAGAAATGTGGCAGTTTGTAAATGCCTACAAACATGGCAGGCATTGGGTCCCCTTCCTTCTTGGGGAGAAATAAGGAGCGCTAAGCCTGGAAGTGCACACAGAATCATATTGTAGCAAAGTTTCCTTCTGCATAATTCTAAAACTTTCACTATTCTGCACAATTCTAGTTCCCCTATTCATAGAGCAGGGCAACTAGCTGTGCAGAACAATTAATTTTCCTGAGCTCTAGATACTTGATTTTTAAGAACACGAAAGCTGAGATTCTCAGAAAGCGGAATTCTGTATTGCATTCCATTCTTTTTCTCTGTCCTTGCAGAATTGTGGTGTAAGTTGGCCCAGATTTCCCCTTTAAATATGGCTCACTGGCTACAGCCAAGCGGACTTCCAACGACTTTGCCACAGTGGAGAATTATTCAGGGAGACTTGCTCAGACTTTCACAACTGTTGTTAGTGCAAGTTACAGACAGAAACCTATACCAGGTAGATGAGGGGCCTGCAAACTCTGGCCTACAGGCTGCATCCAGTGTACCTGCCAGGAAATCAGGAACCACCTGGGGTGATCGACAGCAGAATCGTCTCCCCAGTGTAAGGCTCTGCAAGTTCATGGCATGAAAATGGATTGCTGTGTGCCAGAATGGTAAGGCTTTGGCACCATCACGCCCAGACATGATTGTTGGTTGCACCACAGGCCACACTTTGGCTAAGCTGGATCAGTGTTCTTCATTCTGTGGTGGGGTGGTGGTCATTAAGCCTCATTTGGGGGGTCTTGGTAACATTTGAAAGCCTGTGCAAGGGAGGGCTTGGGTCCCATCCAGTAATGGGTACTGCCTTATCAAAACTGAGTTCTCAGTCTAATTCTGCACAGCCTCTTCTCACTCTCTTGCCCCACAGCTTCTAAGGCCAGCCTTTTGTTGCTACCTCCCAGGGTTCTTGGGAAGGCACAGGAGGTAGAGGGAAACAGGGCTGGCAGCAGTGGGGTGGGCAGATCAAGTCCTGGAAGGGAAGTGGGTCACCACTGCTCATACTTTATTTTATTGGGGTCGTGGCACAAGAAAGGTTGAAGACCACTGAGCCAAATGAAAATGCCGTTGTGCATGTAACAGCTTAATTCCACAGCTTCAATGTTGTGAATGCGCTGAGCAAGGACATGCAGAGGCATAGCCTACCTGGTATTTTACGCTTTTATATGAAGCATCAGAGGAAATGTTTTTTTAAATCTGTTCCAACTACAGTGAGGTTTTCAGAGTTGTTGTCTCTGAAGACTTTGTAGCATGCGGGTTTCTGATGAGCCTTCAGGATAAGGCCAGACTTCGTTTTATTTAAAAAAATTCTGCTTTCTAGTAACAAAAGTTCCACGTCTCCCACTCTCTGTCGAAATGGCTGAGCAGCCCTGTTGTTTTGTATTTGCATTAATGCTCTTAAAAACTGCACATTCAAGTTCTAGTGAAGAATTGAAACCGTAGAAGAAAAGAAACTGAAGAAAGTGTAAAAGCAACTTTGCATTTCAGAGTGTTTGATTTTTGTGCGCTTAAATGTTTTAATTAACTAGAGGTCAGAAAATCCACTTTAAAAAATGTGCATTTTTAAAACTGCTTCTCTTTGTCGCTTCCAAGTGGTTTGTGATGATACCTCTTTTAAACTGTTTCAGCCATGGTACCTTTTTGACCTGAAGACTTTTTCGGTGTAGGAAGCAACATGTGGTGTGAGCATTCAGTCACAACTCCATGGATCAAGAAGTCCCTTTGAGATTGCCATGTGTGATGTAGCCTTTTATCTGTCACTCACCCTGACACCTCTCTTTGAAATTCATTAAAGTGAGAGGAAAAGCAGAAAGTAGTATGAAATTCAGATTTTTCTTGGGAAGGCTATCAGGATGTGCTTTAAAATCCTGGCATGATGTGAATTCTCTTTAGCTAGTGAGATATTTTTATATCTAAATAAGGATATGTGGCTTGTACTTACACCACGACACTTATGGTCCAATCCAAATGGGTCTGGCCATCAGTGAAACTTGTGTTCCACTGGTGCTAACTGCCATAAAGATTCCTGGCCAAAACCAGTGAATCTCAAGCTATCTGAGGAAGATAAGGACAGAACAGAAGAAGGGAGTCTCAGGGAGAGGGTGGATCCAGTGACAATGATGTGCACCAGATCTGACCCGCCTTTCCTTTAGCCTCCCCACCCCCTATCTCTTCTCAGACTTGTGCTAATGAAATTGCTAGTGCATGCTAGGGGGACCCATGTAAGCAGGAAGCTTACAGAGGTGTAAGGGGACTTAAATCCCCGTTTGCCTCTGAAGCCTCCTGATCTCCCCACCCCCACGATACAGTGTGCCTGTTTTTGGCATGGCTGTACCAGTGGAGGAGTGGGGTGGAGGATAGGTTTGGGCTGTAAGTCATGCTAAAATTTAATGCTGTCTATTGAAAACCCAGTTGTCGAATGTATTTTTGCATGCCAGTAGCCAGAGTTGATCTCTAAAAACCATAAACCCCAAACATTTCACTAACGTAGAACTTTGGTGAACATAGGTATCCTTCATGATTTTATTTTCTCTCCTCAGTTTCTGCCACTGCCTTTTACAAAGCACAACCTGTCATTCAATTCATGTGTGAAGTTCTTGATATTCACAACATCGATGAACAGCCGCGACCTCTGACTGATTCTCATCGGGTAAAATTCACCAAAGAGATAAAGGGTGAGTTGGAAATGGAGCCCTGTGACCCCTGTGGGGTGACTCACGTCTTGTTTTTGGAATCTTTATCTCAGCAAGATGAAGATTGCTGAATGCAAAGCGAGTCTGTCTTATCAAAGACGTGTGGTGAGGCCCTTTGTCTTTTGTGCTATTCTTGGAGCATTGCTCATGGAAAAGCAGGTTCATCTGTGAACTTGGAAATAGGACCTTGCCCCACCCCTGTAGACCATGCACAGAAGCTGCTGGCTCTTCCAGTTGTGGAGACTTGAAGGAGGTCAGGCTTCTTTATATGGTATCTTTATCTCATGGGCAATATGTTACAGCCCTCAAACAGCACTACTGCCCCTCCCTGCCTCTAGCTGCTGATTACTAAAAACAAAAGCCATGGCATTCAGACTGACCGGTTGTGCCAGGGACACCTTATATAATTTTCTATTATTATAGAGGTAGGCGGTAGGCGGTTCGACCCTGTCAGTCCGCTTCTCCAGCGGCTGCACTGGCTGCCCATTCATTTCCGGGCCCAATTCAAGGTGCTGGTCTTGACCTTTAAAGCCCTATACTGCTCTGGACCAGGGTATCTTAGAGATCGCCTGCTCCCGTACAATCCGGCTTGCCCTCTCAGGTCATCAGAGAAGGCCTTTTTACAAGTGCCACCGCCTAGGGAGGTACGTGGGGCGGATGCAAGAAATAGGGCCTTCTCAGTAGTGGCACCAACGCTATGGAACTCCCTTCCCCTTGACTTAAGAATGGCTCCCTCTCTTGAGACCTTTCGGCAAGGCCTGAAGACCCTTCTGTTTAAACAGGCCTTCTGAGTTCTTGGCCTTTTAACATCTTTTTAACATCTTTTAATATTTTTTTTACAGGCCTGATTCTTTTATGACTTGCTGCTGCTCTATGCTCTTTTTACCTATTTTTACTCTGACTGCTGTTTTTAGTATGTGTTAATATGTTTTTATTTGTTTTTAAATTGTTTTTAATATGTTGTAAGCCGCCTTGAGTCCCTTCGGGGAGGAAGGCGGGGTAGAAATAAAGTTATTATTATTATTATTTATTATTCTAACTGGGCAGAGTCAACTTTTAAAAATGGTGCTAGTTCTAGTTAGCGGAGGGGGGCAGTTGTGTCCCCCGTTCACCTCGGGTTGGTGACTTTAAAAGCGCTGACTGGTATTCTTAATAACCTATTACAAATACAGTTGTCTAAATGGCAGAGAAATTAGATGTTTATGTAACTAGGGCTAGTAAAAGGTTCATTTGACTCTGTCGGCAACCACCTATCTTTTGTACCCATCGCGCTAGTGTACTAGTGCTGCCCCATGCTGCTGTGCTGATTCAGTGTTCTGTGTAGGATTGCAGTGCTAGAGGGTCACAGTGTCTGCATTATTACGATAATTTTAATTCATTGTCTCTCTTTAAAATGACTACTTCTATGCCAATAAAGGTTTCTACCTACCTATTGCCGCAGAAGAAGAGGCAGAACTAGGGAGGTCTCTTCCAGTAGCCTGCTTGGCTCCAACTGCTATGCTGCTCTTCCCCCTCAGCCTCCAATAGTGGTGTGGTGTTTTGCAGCTCAACATAGGAAGAGATAATGAGGTCCCTTTGATTAGCCTTTTTTGATCCTTCTTTCTGTTATTCTACTTGTATCAACCTCGAGTTTTTGTTAAGCAAATATCAGCCTCTTCCATATGGACCTGCTCAGTCTTTAAGTTAAGAACATAAGAACAGCCCCACTGGATCAGGCCATAGGCCCATCTAGTCCAGTTTCCTGTACCTCACAGCGGACCACCAAGTGTCCCAGGGAGCACACCAGATAACAAGAGACCTCACCCCTCCCTTGTATCTTGCATTCTGACATAGCCCATTTCTAAAATCAGGAGGTTGTACATGCATATCATGGCTTGTAACCCGTAATGGATTTTTCCTCCAGAAACTTGTCCAATCCCCTTTTAAAGGCGTCCAGGCCAGAAACCATCACCACATCCTGTGGCAAGGAGTTCCACAAACCAACCACACGCTGCATAAAGAAATTTTCTTTCATCTGTCCTAACTCTCCCAGCACTGAATTTTAGTGGATGTCCCCTGGTTCTGGTGTTATGTGAGAGTGTAAAGAGCATCTCTCTATCCACTTTATCCTTCCCATGCATAGTTTTGTATGTCTCAATCATGTCCCCCCTCAGGCATCTCTTTTCTAGGCTGAAGAGGCCCAAACGCCGTAGCCTTTCCTCGTAACGAAGGTGCCCCAGCCAGGTAATCATCTTAGTCGCTCTCTTTTGCACCTTTTCCATTTCCACTATGTCCTTTTTGAGATGTGGCGACCAGAACAGGACACAATACTCCAGGTGTGGCCTTACCATTGATTTGTACAACGGCATTTTAATATTAGCCGTTTTGTTCTCAATACCTTTTCTAATGATCCCAAGCTTAGGATTGGCCTTCTTCACTGCCGCCACACACTGGGTCGACACTTTCATTGACCTGTCCACCACCACCCCAAGATCTCTCTCCTGATCTGTCACAGACAGCTCAGAACCCATCAGCCTATATGTGAAGTTTGGATTTTTTGCCCCAATGTACATGACTTTAAACTTACTGACATTGAAGCGCGTCTGCCATTTTGCTGCCCGTTCTGCCTGTCTGGAGAGATTCTTCTGGAGCTCCTCACAATCACTTCTGGTCTTCACCACTCGGAAAAGTTTGGTGTCATCTGCAAACTTAGCCACCTCACTGCTCACCCCTGTCTCCAGGTCATTTATGAAGAGATTGAAAAGCATCAGTCCCAGGACAGATCCTTGGGGCACACTGCTTTTCACTTCTCTCCACTGTGAAAATTGCCCATTGACACCCACTCTCGGTTTCCTGGTCTTCAACCAGTTCTCAGTCCATGAGAGGACCTGTCCTCTAATTCCCTGACTGTGGAGTTTTTTCAGTAGCCTTTGGTGAGGGACCGTGTCAAACACCTTCTGAAAGTCCAGATATATAATATCTATGGGTTCTCACGCATCCACATGCCTGTTGACCTTTTCAAAGAATTCTATAAGGTTCGTGAGGCAAGACTCACACTTATAGAAGCCATGCTGATTCTTCCTCAGCAAGGCCTGTTAGTCTATGTGTTTTGAGATCCTATTTTTGATGAGGCATTCCACCATCTTACCCGGTATAGATGTTAGGCTGACCAGCCTATAGTTTCCCGGGTCCCCCCTCTTTCCCTTTTTAAAGATAGGCGTGACATTTGCTATCCTCCAATCCTCTGGCACCGTGGCCGTTTTGAGGGACAAGTTGCATATTTTAGTCAAGAGATCAGCAACTTCATTCTTCAGTTCCCTAATAACTCTTGGGTGGATGCCATCAGGGCCCGGTGACTTACTGATCTTTAATTTATCAATGAGGTCTGAAACATCTTCTCTTTTAACCTCTATCTGACTTAACTCCTCGGTCAGGAGGGGCCGTTCGGGCAGCGGTATCTGCCCGAGGTCTTCTGCCGTGAAGACAGATGCAAAGAACTCATTCAATTTCTCTGCCATCTCTAAGTCTCCTTTTATCTCCCCTTTCCCTCCCTCACCATCCAGAGGACCAACCACTTCTCTGGCGGGTTTCCTGCTTCTAACATATTTGAAGAAGCTTTTATTATTCCCCTTAATGTTGCTGGCCATGCGTTCCTCTTAGTCTCTCTTGGCCTCCAGTATCACCTTCTTACATTTCTTTTGCCACAGTTTATGTTCCTTTTTATTCTCCTCATTAGGGCAAGACTTCCATTTACGGAAGGAAGCTTCCTTGCCCTTCACAGCCTGTCTAACTTGGCTGGTTAGCCATGCGGGCACTCTCCTGGATTTAGTGGAACTCTTCTTTCTTTGCGGTATACACCTCTGCTGGGCCTCTATTACTGTTGTTTTGAGCAGCCTCCACGCACTCTGGAGAGATTGGACTCTTTTTACCTTCCCTTTCAACCTCCTTCTAACCAGCCTCCTCATTTGAGGGAAGTCCGCCCGTTGGAAGTCAAGGGTTTTTGTGAGAGATTTGCCCGGTATTCTTCCCCCGACGTGCATGTCGAAATGGATTGCAGCATGATCACTGTTCCCCAATGGCTCCGTAACACTGACATCTCTAACCAGGTCCTGTGTACCGCACAATATTAAATCCAGAGTCACCTGTCCTCTGGTGGGCTCCATGACTAGCTGTTCTAAGGCACAGTCATTTAGCATGTCAAGGAATCCGGTCTCCTTTTCATGACCAGAACACAAATTGATCTGGTCAGTATGAGGATAATTGAAGTCCCCCATGATTACAACCCTGTCCCTCCTTGTCACCTCCCTGATCTGTTTCCTCATTTCAAGGTCCAATTTCTGGTCTGGAGGATGATAGTACGCCCCCAGTATTACATCGCTCCTCAGGCCTGGTAATTTAACCCACAGAGAATCTACGGTGGAGTCGGACCCACCTTCAATCTCTACTTCACTGGATTCTATCCCTTCCTTAACATAAACAGCCACCCCACCTCCAACACGCCCCTACCTGTTCCTCCTGTAGAGTTTATAGCCCGGGATTGCGGTATCCCACTGATTCTCCGCATTCCACCAGGTTTCCGTTATGCCCACTATGTCAATGTTTTCCCTTGTCACCAGACATTCCAGTTCTCCCATCTTTGCTTGGAAACTTCGAGCATTTGCATCAAAGCATTTGTACATGGAATGCCACAGGATGGACTGCTTATTCGCTCCTTTGTCTCCGCATCCTTTCACTGTGCCAAACCGTCTATCACATTCCATCACGCTACCATTCCCAATTTCTTCTCCTACTCTGCCTTTGTCTTGTTGTTCTCTAACCTCCCCATCCTCGTCCCATAGAGATGAGGTGTCCCAAACTGGATGTCCCTCGGCTCCTGTTGGCCTTCCCCTAGGGATCAGTTTAAAAGCTGCTCTGCCACCTTTTTAATGTTACGCACCAGCAGTCTGGTTCCATTCTGGTTCAAGTGAAGCCCGTCCCTCTTGTACAGGCCCCGCTTGTCCCAAAACGTTCCCCAGTGCCTAATGAATCTAAACCCCTCCTCCCTACACCACTGTCTTATCCATGCATTGAGACCCTTGATCTCCGCCTGCCTAGCTGGCCCTGCACGTGGAACAGCTGGCACTTCAGAGAATGCTACCTAAAGTTCTGCTTTGTAGGCCTTCTTCCAGGTATGCTCACCTTTTTACAGGCTAGTCTGGTGGCAACCAAGGAGAGGACCTTCTAGTGGTGGCACCCATTCCTTCCTGCCATGAGGTGCAAATGTTATTTTTAATACCTTTTCGCTTTCCAAGGTTTTAATTGGAGATCTATGGCTCTGCTGGCCTTATCCCCATGGTTTCCAAACTTACCAAGCTCATGGCACCCCTCTTCTTCATGGCTCAGCCAGATGCCACCATCTTGGATCTCGTGAAATCTCACAAGCTCCAAGATAGCGTTACCCAAATCTTGCGAGTTCCAAGATGGCAAGACACACAGTTTGGAAATCACTGTCACCTAGTTGATTTTACTGTAGCCGTTCTGCTGACTTGCTTTCCTGCTGCTTTTTTGTTTTTATTTTTGCGTGCATGGTTTTAACTGGTTTATTTTTATTGTTTTGGGTGTTCTTAAATAGAAAACGGCATGTAAATCTTGAGTCAGTAGAGCATAAAGGTACTTTAAGAGTGTGATTGGAACATGTTGTCTTGGTATTGGTTTCCTGCTTATTCTTAATTTGAAGACAAAGCAAGCTTGTTTGCATCATGGTTCATTAGCTGGAGTTAAACCACAATTCCTGGTTTCACATACCCTCAGAACTTAGGTTTTAATAATCCAGGATTTGCATTTTAATAGCTCCACAGTAGTGTCAGTGAGGGGGAGTGCACAGGCCCAGCCTCTGTTTCAAACAAACCACACTTTGTTTGATCGTGTGAACCAGGCCCTTGTTACACACATTTCTCCCCCCCCCCTTTTTTTGCTAGCTATTTAAACAGAATTTACAGGTCTTTGAAACCTTACAGAAACCTGTTTGACCAGAGATGATAGTGGGACAGGAAAAATGAGTTTGCACACCTTGGGAAACAATGACTTTGCCATACTAGTTCATTCTCTCTGAAAGCATAGGTGGCTGTCACCCTAAGGATGTGTTATACGATGCCTATGTCTACCTGACCTGAATTTCCTCAGTCCAGCCTGTTAGAACTTTCCTACTCTGGTTGTGGAGCATGGGAAGGAAGCACTAACCCACTAGATAACCTTGTGTGTTCCCATTTTGCTGCTCTTATTAGGGAGACTTCACAATTCTGCTGACAAGTGCTAGCCTGATCTTTGTCATAGAGGTCACCCACAGAGGTCATCTCTGGAGGGGTTCAAGGTAACAGAAGCTCGCATTAATTGCTTCTGGGCAAAGCAATTGGGCAGGAGGTCTGGTCTAGAGGGTAGAGTCTCCATTAGGCTAACATTAGATAACATCAGAAGGTTGCTGGCAGCTCCCTGAACGTCCGAGAATGGCGAGACCTTGAAGCAGCTGACAAGCCGAGCTGAGTGATTCCACCTGCTCTTGGTGTGAGCAAGAAGCGTCTTGGCTGCCCTCCATCTGAGAGATGGAGCTGCTTGTCAGACTGCGTGGGAGAACTGGAGGCCAGAAGTGAGACCAAACCAGGAAGATCCATTCTGAAATGTTGTTGGTTCTTGAAAGAGAGAACCTTTATGAGTGTAGAAATTCCCTTGAGGGATTTAGAAATGCCTGCCTATGTAAACCGCCTTGAATAAAGTCAGAGGAGTGATCCGATGACCAGAAAGGCGGTATATAAATACCAAGTTTATTATTATTTATTATTTATTATTTATTATTATTAATTCTCTGTTGGATCTGGAGTGCGCAGAAATGTTGTGCTTGGCTCACCAGGTTTCACAGGAACCTGTGATGGCCTCGCGCTTGAGTCAGTTTGTATAGTATGTACTGCATGGTATCAAGCCATGTGCTTCTCTGTACATCTTGTACCCGCTTTTCAGATCACGTTGCGCCTGCAACGAGACCTGTGAGTCAGCCGTATTATGTAACCTGGGGAGAGAAGAGACCCCGTGGACTTCTGTCCTTATTTGCTCAAAGCCCAATTCAGTCCGTCTTCCAATCCCACTGTTTCACATATGAAACGCAAGAGGTTCAAAATGTACCACACTTGTGAGTTGTTCAAAATGTTCAGGGACATGTTGACATCTTTATTCTGCTGTGCTAGTCATTACCATACATTCTGTGTGTGCGCGCGCGCACCACCCAGGCCTTTTATGTGCAATCATTCTTTGGCCTCTGTTTCTTTTTCCCATTGTTTCATGCAGGTCTGAAGGTTGAAGTGACTCACTGTGGAACAATGAGGCGGAAGTACCGTGTCTGTAATGTCACAAGGAGGCCTGCTAGTCATCAAACGTAAGCAGATGTTTGAAACAAGAAGCCTAGAACAACCCGCTGTATAGATGGTCTAACTGAGTTAATATCTTCACTTCTGCTTTGGTTTGAAATGTCGTTCCAGCTTCCCTCTGCAGCTCGAAAATGGCCAGACTGTGGAAAGAACAGTAGCACAGTACTTCAGAGAAAAGTACAACCTCCAGCTGAAATACCCTCATCTACCTTGTCTACAAGTGGGACAGGAGCAGAAACACACCTACCTGCCTCTCGAAGTAATTCCTTTAGAGTGCTGTTACCTTGTTTAGTGTAGAAGGCTTTTCAGATGTCTCTTTACTATGTACAGTGCAAGCAGTTTCCAAACTTCCAAGGAATTCAAGTATCTTTTCTTATGTGTATGCGTAGATTTTCAACCAGTGTGCCGTGGCACACTGGTGTGCCGGGGATGGTCTGCAGGTGTGCCGTGGGAGTTTGGGGAAGGATCATTTGTGAGTAGGACCACTGCGGGATGCAAGCCCCTGCTATCAGTGTGGTGTGCCTTGTTAATTGTCAAAAAAAACGGATAGTGTGCCTTGACAATTTTAGTGTCTTGTCAGTGTGCCATGAGATGAAAAAGGTTGAAAATCACTGGCATAGATACTGAGTCCCCAGTGTACCTACTGGTTCTGTTCAAGGTATGTCTAGGAGTTAGAATGTATGCAGATTGCAACAGCTGGTTCTTGCTGGGTCAGCACCATTGCACCTGTACGAAGCTACCACAATGGACAGGCAAAAGCACCAACACAGCTGTCTTTAATTCATATGTCCATAGCTCAGGGAGCCAATGTGCGCGCATGTGTTAAAACATTGCATTCACTTAAAACATTATTTTTTATTGAACTTATAGCTGCTCTTTATCTGAAAGCCCCATAAAACAAACCCATTAATGTGGATGTTGGTTATTGCTTGTTGTCTTCATATGTTAACATAAGAACAGCCCCGCTGGATCAGGCCATAGGCCCATCTAGTCCAGCTTCCTGTATCTCACAGCGCCCCACCAAATGCCCCAGGGAGCACACCAGATAACAAGAGACCTGCAAGGCCTCCTGGGAATTGTAGTTAAGAACATAAGAACAGCCCCACTGGCTCAGGCCATAGGCCCATCTAGTCCAGCTTCCTGTTTCTCACAGCGGCCCACCAAATGCCCAGGGAGCACACCAGATAACAAGAGACCTCATCCTGGTGCCCTCCCTTGCACCTGGCCTTCTGACATAGCCCATTTCTAAAATCAGGAGGTTGCGCATACACATCATGGCTTGTACCCCGTAATGGATTTTTCCTCCAGAAACTTGTCCAATCCCCTTTTAAAGGCATCCAGGCCAGGTGCCATCACCACATCTTGTGGCAAGGAGTTCCACAGACTAACCACACGCTGAGTCAAGAAATATTTTCTTTTGTCTGTCCTAACTCTCCCAACACTCAATTTTAGTGGATGTCCCCTGGTTCTGGTGTTACGTGAGAGTGTAAAGAGCATCTCTCTAACCACTCTGTCCATCCCCTGCATAATTTTGTATGTCTCAATCATGTGCCCCCTCAGGCGTCTCTTTTCTAGGCTGAAGAGGCCCAAACGCCGTAGCTTTTCCTCATAAGGAAGGTGCCCCAGGTTATCCCCTTAAGGCAGATTTGGCGCAACCACAAAGCAAACAATACAGCTCATGTCAGCAGCAGATGGGGGAGCAGCAGATTCAGGGTACTCCTCAGCCTGTTGTCACTTCCTTTCAGCCTGCTGCAGAGGGAGCTGCACTGATCCACTTCAGCAATAGGAACCTGATCATTTGCTCTACTTCTGTACTTTCATCCATCTTCATGCGGTTTAAATGAGCGCAAGAGGATGGACTAAGAGAGCATGTAGCGAAATACTCCTTGCACTGTTTCTTTAAGTAAAACAGAAGTCCCGTGCTTCCTGTTTTTGGCTAAATAGTATGTGATGGAAGAAGCACAATGAAATTGTATGGGGCATTTTTGTCTTTGGAAGGGGTTACATGTGCCCTGGCAAAGGCAGCAGTGGTAAGTCAGGGGTGATGTCAGGCTGTACTTGCCCCAAGAAACTCTTTCCGTGTTGATTCTTCTGCTGTAGAAGCATGCAGTGGAACCTTATGTCTTGTTCAGCATAAGACTCTAGAGTGCATTCTCCCACCTGACAATTTCCTGAGCCTGGCAGGGCGTCTTGTGTGAAAGCGCACCAAACCAGGTACTCTGCATTCCTGCAAAGCTGCACATTGCAGAGGAGGACTGAGAATAGTAGATGAGCTGGAAGAGTTGGAGCTCAACGTTAGAGCACTTTTATTGCACAAGTCTCAGGCTCCATTTCATATGTCTCCCCTTAGAATGACTCAAGATAGTAGGTCTTGAAAAAGCTCTTTCTGCATCCGGTCTACTACCAGTCTCCTGTCAGAGTGGGCAGTATTGAGCTGGATGAACCAACGGTCTCAGCGTAGGATAATGCTATAAGTTTGTGTATCCCCAGTTCTTATGGAGGATCGCTCTTGGCAAGCCTGTGGACTAGGCAGTAGGTGGGGTGACTCATGACGTGCGGCATGGCTCAGCTTGCACAATGTGACTTATTGCTTCTTATTTTTATAGGTTTGCAACATCGTCGCAGGCCAGCGATGTATCAAGAAGCTAACAGACAATCAGACATCCACCATGATAAAAGCAACAGCGAGATCTGCCCCAGATAGGCAAGAAGAGATCAGCAGACTGGTTAGTTTGCTCTTAAATCAGAAAGCACTTGAGTGCCCTTGAAGGAGCAACCAAAATAGTTTGTTCTCAGTCTTGCTTCCCTTTTGCCATTTCCTCAACTGAATATTGGAAAAATTGTTATCTTTCCGATTTCAGAATCTTGTCATGCCAACATGCTTCACAGGGGAGAACTTGTGTAGTGTCATTATCTCAAAGGCACAGAATGCCAGCCAGGACTTGTTTTGTTCTCTGTAACCTTCAGAAAGATACTTTGTGTGCATTCATTTCTTCACTATAGCTGAAAGTCTAGAATGTTTTGAGTCTTTGTTTTGGTTTGTCAGTAGAGAGAAAGGGTCAGTTCACACCATCTATTGGTGTGTAGACTGTATGAGTAGTGGGGTACAAGAACAGGTTTTGGGACTGTCATTTTCTTCCCCCCTCCCCCCCAGCATATTGAATATCACATATAATGTGTTGGGTATGCATGTTCCAACATCTGCATAATTCATGTCTCCTCCCCCTCACCCCAGTGAGCCAATTGCATGTATATGTGTGTACCTTATACATCAGACTGCATGTCAGGTAATCACTCTTGAGATTTGCCCTCACCATCACTGTCCATTAGGGCCTGCACATCTGGGGTCTGTGTACCCAGGCACAAACGCACCAAAACATTTTATGCAGGATTGTCTGGCTTGGATTTCTCTTCATCCTGTTCCAAAAAGCAGTCTCTGGTTAGCTGTGTTGGGGAAACAGAATGCAGTTGGCCATAGCAAAAGTGATATTCTTTCCTTGTGTGCCAGATTGTATTGGCAACCTTCAGTCTCGAAAGACTATGGTATCGCGCTCTGAAAGGTGGTTCTGGCACAGCGTCTAGTGTGGCTGAAAAGGCCAATCCGGGAGTGACAATCCCTTCCACACCGGGAGCAAGTGCAGTCTGTCCCTGGTCTGTCTCCCTGGCTGTGGGCCTTCTTTCTTTGCCTCTTTGCCTCAGACTGTTGGCCAAGTGTCTCTTCAAACTGGGAAAGGCCATGCTGCACAGCCTGCCTCCAAGCGGGCCGCTCAGAGGCCAGGGTTTCCCACTTGTTGAGGTCCACTCCTAAGGCCTTCAGATCCCTCTTGCAGATGTCCTTCTATCGCAGCTGTGGTCTACCTGTAGGGCGCTTTCCTTGCACGAGTTCACCATAGAGGAGATCCTTTGGGATCCGACCATCGCCCATTCTCACGACATGACCGAGCCAACGCAGGCGTCTCTGTTTCAGCAGTGCATACATGCTAGGGATTCCAGCACGTTCCAGGACTGTGTTGTTAGGAAAACGTGTGTGCCACTAGTCTATGAAAATACTTGTGGATATTCATTCTTGATGACAAGCTCTTGCTCTTGGCAGGCAGACATGATAGCATGCTCACTAATGTCTCTTGAAGATGGTGTGACTCGAGAAAAATGGCGGGCTTCAGTTTGAAGCCCTTTGCAAAAGTTTGCGCTAAGTTCTGAAGCATGTAGAAGGGTAACTTTTGGACTTTGTTCTGCATGTGCAATAATGTTTCATCCTGGTTTGGAGCAGTGGAGAGGAACTGAAGCACTCCATTTATCCTTCTACCGTTACAGCGGCCTGTACTTAATATGTACTTAATATGTACTTCTCCTCTTCCCCCAGGTGAGAAGTGCAAATTATGATGCTGACCCATTTGTCCAGGAGTTTCAGTTTAAAGTCCGTGATGAGATGGCTCATGTGACAGGTCGTGTGCTCCCAGCTCCCATGCTCCAGTACGGAGGGCGGGTAAGAAACCTTTGGTTTTGCCTGACTGTTCTTTTAGGCTGACATGATTTTAGGGGTTTTGCCTTCATGCATCTGGATGGACATCTTGATGCAGGTAGTGTAAATGTCTTCTCTTTTCCAGTACATCAAGTATTAATTTTTAAAAATTTCTTCAGAATCGAACAGTGGCAACACCAAGCCATGGTGTATGGGACATGCGCGGGAAGCAGTTTCACACCGGTGTGGAAATCAAGATGTGGGCCATTGCTTGCTTTGCAACACAGAGACAGTGTCGTGAAGAAATACTGAAGTAAGCCAATTGTTCAAGTAATGAGCTTGTCATTTAATGCGAGCTTGCGCCCCCTTTATAACCAGGATTGGAAACTGTGGTTTAAGCTGACTTCACTCATGATTGAAAGCAATCCTGGTTACTGTTATCTCTTTTTCTTCCTACGAACTCTACACCCCTCTCATTCCAGTTCTGGCCATCTCCCTCCATCTTCATTGATGCTTTTGAACAAAGGAACACTTTTGAAGGGCAAACAAAAGAGTTGGCTGATTTCATCCACTATATACACTGATTTTTTCCTCCTTGTCCACCATTATACTTTATAAAAAATCTGATCAGTGGGAAGAATCAGCACATGTCAGGAATCTGAAGATAAAAGCAGAACGGTAATTGGGCTGTACTTTGAAAGGGAGGGTGGCTGTCTGTGTTTTGTGCTGTTTGAGAAGACAGGAAATAGTGGCATGTTTGAATGGATTAGATCAGGAGCCAGAGGAAAGAGAGATATTAATAGAGGAAGTATAATGGCTTGTCCACCAAGCCGAATGATGACACTGCCTTAACCCACATGGACTCTAGAGGGACCTCCAATGCCTCTTCTCTTCCTTCTTGATGTCCTTCAAAAACTTGCATTGCTGCCCTGTGCCCTCCCAACTTGCTGTCCCAGATCTGGCCTGCTCCTTCTGCATTGCTGACACTTTAGACTATCCACTGTGATCTCTGTCTCCCCCAGCTTTCTTTCCCTCCCATGCTTCCTCTCTCCTTTTTTCTCCATCTCACTTGATGGATTGACTACCCAGTTGTCCTTGACAATCCCCGACTGCTGTCCAACTGCTGGTGTCATCTTCCCCCGTCATTATATGTACAGAGGTGGAGTACTGTCAATAATGTAAGCTTTCTTTGGGTTTTTTTGCCAGGGGGTTTACGGACCAGCTGCGCAAGATCTCCAAGGATGCAGGGATGCCCATCCAGGGCCAGCCGTGCTTCTGCAAATATGCGCAGGGCGCCGACAGTGTGGAGCCCATGTTCCGGCACCTTAAAAATACCTACTCTGGGCTCCAGCTCATCATCGTCATCTTGCCAGGGAAGACACCCGTGTATGGTAAATAAATATCACACAGCTACATTTCAGTTGATTTTAGATGGCTTTTCTTTATCTTTTGACTCTCAGGAATCTTGGCATCATTAATTGGTGTAAGAAGTGAGAGATGGAGGGTACAGCACTGATCAGAATAATCATAAATCAGTTTTATTAGTCTTTGTTTTATTACGGGTGGAGCTGAAAAATGGACAGACTGAGGGAGCGTGGGAGGCAAAGCTGTTTGGAACAAGCATTTTAGCTGCAGGCAGGGCAAGGTTGCTCCCTAAAGAGCACCAGATTGGGGAACACAGGTGGAGAGGGAATCTTTCATATGACCAGTATTGTATTATTTCTAGCATTACGAATCCCCTCCCCCTTACATCTAGAACAGTGGTTCTCAAATGTTTTAGCAGTGGGATCCACTTTTTAGAATGACAATCTGTCGAGACCCACCGGAAGTGATGTCATTAACATGGAAGTGATGTCATGGCTGGAAGTGACATCACTGATTTAGGCTTCAAACCTCAGCCGTGATCAGCCAAAGGGCCTATTACACAGCACCCTCATGCTGTTATTTTGCAGGGCTCAGAACCCAAACATTCCAGCTTGGAAGTCCAAGTGGAGCGCAGACTTGGAATCTTCTTCAACCACACATCCCTCCCCACTTTGTAGCAGCCAGTCTTCCCACCAATTCAGGGCTAAGCACCAGGCCTCTCTCCCACTGGGAGCCTGCCCCACCTAGCAGCTCTGTACCCTGTACTTTCAGCTCTGTATTTGCAGTGGTGACTAAGCTAATTCAGAACCCACCTGAAATTGGCTTGTGACCTGCCTAAGGGGTCCCAACCCACAGTTTGAGAAACACTTTTAGAATGCAGAGCTGGAAATATTCTTGCAGTTTTCTCTCAGTATACTCTGAGATAAATCTTGTTGGCATCCTTCAGTCTCAGAAGACTATGGTGCCACGCTCTGAATGGTGGTTCTGGTTCTGTCTGGTTCTGTCAGAATGCCAGATGCAAGGGAGGGCACCAGTATGAGGTCTCTTGTTATCTGGTGTGCTCCCTGGGGCATTTGGTGGGCCGCTGTGAGATACAGGAAGCTGGACTAGATGGGCCTATGGCCTGATCCAGTGGGGCTGTCCTTATGTTATGTTCTTAGAGTGTCCTCTCCAGTGCGCGAAGCCTGGGTAAAGTAGGTATGGAGGATAGGCTGTTACCCATGCAGCAAATCCCCCCCTCCACGTCGCTAAAATGGTCCAATGGAAAGACAGAAGCCAGTACGGTCTGTTCCAGCGGCGTCGCAGGAGTTGCCAGAACGTGACTGTGTTCAGCCATGAACTGCCTCAGGGACTCCGGCTCCGGATTTTGCCTCGAGGTGGACTCCTGAAGTCTCTTCCTTAACTGGATGTAGCCACAAGGCAGTGGAGGTTTGGGATCAGAGTTTTCCTTCTCTCAGATGAGCTGTCTTCCCAGGCTGACAAGTCCCATGAATATTCTCTCAGTATTCTGAGAGCCAGGCTATATGTTGTTATATTACTTGAAAAGAAATACAGGACTGTCTAAAACCTTTTGAAGTCTTGCTCTCTGCAGTCTAAGGAAGCTGTGGAGCACTTGTAAGGGAAGAATTGCTGCTGGTTGGATTTTTAGTTCCAGTGTTTATCGCATTGCAGCTAATCTTTCCACTGCCACCTCCTCCCTAAAGCTATTAGTTTTAGTGAGTAGGAGAAAGCACAGAAGAAGGAGAACCAAAAAGTAGTTCCTCATGTTGAGCATGACTCCAAGCCCCTGTTGGTTCCTTTGCCTGTGGAGAAGGAACCTTCAGAGAACTGAGCCAGTAGAATCAGGTTGCTTTTTGCATTCTGTAATGTAGACTGGCTCTCTTAAACTCAAGCTTGTGCAGCAGGATCTAACAGTGCAGCAACAGAGTTTAGAGCGGTGCTGTCAGTAGTCAAGTCCCTTCACACCACTGTTTGTTTCTCAGCGGAGGTGAAGCGTGTGGGAGACACACTTTTGGGGATGGCCACGCAGTGTGTTCAAGTCAAGAATGTCATAAAAACATCTCCTCAGACCCTCTCAAACTTGTGCCTAAAGATTAACGTAAAACTGGGAGGAATCAACAACATCCTTGTACCTCATCAACGGTAAGAACCCCTTCTCTGTGTTATGTTGTTTAGTGTTTTTTGCAGTTTTAATGCAGAAGTGTGCCCTGTCTCAACACTGGAGAACACAAGGCAGTGTCCTCTCCTTGATGAGACAGTTTTACCCAGGCAATGTAGTTGGTTGGCATCCTTCAGTCTTGGAAGACTATGGTATCGCACTCTGAATGGTGGTTCTGGAACAGTGTCCTCTCCAGTGCGCGAAGCCTGGGTAAAGTAGATATGGAGGATAGGCTGTTACCCATGCAGCAAATCCCCCCTCTCCACGTCGCTGAAATGGTCCAATGGAAAGGCAGAGGCCAATACGGTTGGTTCCAGCGGCGTCGCAGGAGTTGCCAGAACATGACTTGTGTTCAGCCATGAACTGCCTCAGGGACTCCGGCTCCGGATTTTGCCTCGAGGTTGACTCCTGAAGCCTTTTCCATAACTGGATGTAGCCGCAAGGCAGTGGAGGTTTGGGATCAGAGTTTTCCTTCTCTCAGATGAGCTGCCTTCCCAGACTAAGGAGTCCCATCTACCTTTTACACCTTTTACGACAAGTACAGCCAAACTGAGGGCTTATCCTTATCCCCAGCCCCCAGGGGAAAGGCGATGTAGTAGGCTTGTAAGAAACTCAACTGTCACTTGGGGCGAGGGAAACAACAATCAAGTATTGTCACTTTTCTGAAGATTTTAATGCTTGAAATACTTTTTTAACCTCTATTAAATAATGCAATAATCATAACTTAATACACTAATATACTGTAATAAAAAAGAGAAAAAAGATATGCAATGAATACAGAAACAATCTAACATGACTAAAAACCAATAATTTCAAAAATTTCCGTAATAAACTTTTATAGATGAATACTTTTTAAAAGGTTTCCGAATCTTCATAAACTTTTCCACACAAAATTGTCTTCTATAAACAACTGATTTAAATGTAGAGAGATTTGAGACTTCATTCATTGTATAATAGTAGGTGGGCATTTATCTTTCCATTCTTTCAGTATAAGTATTTTAGCCACAGTAAGGGCACAGAGAATCCATTTCTACTGACCATCTAATAATTTCCATAATATAGGCAGATAGTTCAGAAGAATATACACATCCACAGATCCAAATGATTGATCTAATATCACACTGATGTAATTAATAACCTTGATCAAAAAAGACTGAATAATTGTACAAGACCAAAGCATATGCCAAAGGGTTGCTTCCGGTTCACCCCAATAAGAGAATCTTTTGCTGAATCAACCTTAGTTTAAGATCCATAGATCTTAATTACATTTGCAAGTGCTGCTTTCCACTGCTCGTATTAAATAGGTCACCTTATTCTCTTTGTTTCACAAATCCCATAGAGAATCAAGATCATATGCTTGAAATAGTTGGAATCAATCAATGCTTGAAATAGTTGAGAACTTCACTGTGTTAGATGAATAGTGAGGCTAGGGACCCACCGTTGATCCTGCTCCCCTTCTGGGACCTGGTTGATAATTGCCGTTCTATCCTGTGTTCACTGGAAGCTTGCTCAGATTCTTGAGCTACAGGCCCTTCCTTGGAATCTCTTGCCAATACTGGTGTTCAGTTTCTTTGAGTTGTGGGCTGAGATCCAAAGAGTTCTGCCAGATCAGCCGAAGGGTTTCTGACATTTGAATGTCAGATCCCCTTGTCATGGTAAGCTGCTTTTGAAACTTGTCTCTTGTCCAAAATAAAAAATCATTGGTCGTGTACCCTGGGGGGCTTCCATTTTGATAAAGAACTCCAGAGACGTGCCATTCTTTGACTCCATCCTTTTGGAAAATAAGCAGAGTGCCTTTCCTTCCTTGCTTAATAACTGCAACCACCTCTGCGTTTCTGGGATTAAGGTGTAACCCCCATTGATCCATCTGTCCTTCTTTCTAAATACTAATCAGTTACTGTCAGGCTTGCAGATGATCAGAACTGGTCTATGTGTGGGGGTTTGTTACCCTTGCAAAAGTAGGGGTGTGACTTTAAAACAGGAGAGTCTCACGCCCCCCAAAATTACCCGCCTCCCAATTTTACTTCCAAAACCCAAGCCTGGAACCTGAGCAGTGCTGTAGTCGAATGACAGGTATGAGGTTGACTTGTCACTTTTTTTTAAAGACCTTCTGTGTTCCAACAACCAGTGATCTTCTTGGGAGCAGACGTAACTCATCCGCCTGCTGGGGATGGAAAGAAGCCATCTATTGCTGCTGTAAGTCCCACTAATTCATTACTCTTGAGAGGCTTAGATCAAGGCAGGAAGAACTGTGAGAGCTGGCTGCATGAAATTAACTCATTGACTCTTAGTTCTCCATGCCCTCCCTTGTGCCCTGGCAGAACTCCAGTGGTTCACAGAAATATTCCCTGATACAAAATGATTGATATTTGTACTTGGTGTTCATCTGGAAAGTTTTCAGGACCCCAATGGACTTTGCAAGTCTGCCTGCCTGATTAATTAGTAATATGGAAGTAAAACTGTTGAAGCAAAACCTCTGGAGTTTGAGTGTTGACTCCTGTTTTCTTTTGCTGTTGGTTAACACCCCCCCAAATGGTGCCTAGAGGTCTCTTGTAGATGTACTGTTAGTATCATTTTTGCTGTCAGGTTGAGCACGGGTCCATGTGGTGTATGCACACACCCTTTTTATTAGCTGCTTTTGAGTGCAATTTCATAGGATACAAATCTACTAAATACCAGGAGGTCTGGTCTAGAGGGTAGAGCCTCCATTTGCCTGAAGATTAACATCCACAAGGTCACCAGTTCGAGGCCACCGGCACCGTGCGACCTTGAAGCAGCTGGCAAGCTGCAGCTGAGCTGTTCCATCTGCTCGGAGCATGGGAGGATGGAGGCCAGAATGTTAAAGCAGATCGGAGTGTAACACCTTGAATGTAGTGGTTCTTGAAAGAAAGAACCTTCTTTCAATTTGTAAAAATCCCTGCGTGGATTTAATAAGCCTGCCTATGTAAACCGCCTTGAATAAAGTCTTGAATAAAGACCAAGAAAGGCGGTATATAAATACTGTATATTATTATTATTATTATTATTATTATTATTATTATTATTATTATTATTATTATTATTATTATTATTACCAGTAAATATTGTGCAGGCAGTATTTCTTATGCCCAGATTGGGCTAGGAAAGCGAACTTAGATCTTGCTGTCAAGGAAATTCTTCATCAGTTAATTAAGAAAAGGCAAGGGTTGTAATAGTTGGCTCTTCTATATTAAGTACTTGGCATATTGGGTCTTCTAGAGCGATCCAAACATTGTGGCTTTTGGGCTTTTAGCCTTCCAGCAGGTGCTCATGGAAGCCATGTGTTAAAGGATTAACACAGCAGACGACTGATGACATTCTAGAGAAATAAGGAAGGCAGATGATGCCCTAAACCCAGCATTGCAACCATTATTTTGGGTGGATAGGTAGGCATTTCATAGTGCATAAGATGTGGGTTGTGTTCAGGACTCCTTATTTTACCCCTTCATTATTCCTTTGGATGGACTGTACTTGTGTGATCTAAGCAACAGATCTGTAACTTCTGAGAAGCTGATCTTTGTGCCTGAGGTACAGTTGGCAGAAATGTGCTCTTTGAAGCAGTGCATTACTACTCTTAGCTGTGGCCAGCTGTGGTTTTAGAGTGTTGATTTATTTGCTGTAGAGGTTTTGGATTTTCTGGGATGTTTTCTTCACAATATAGCCTGGAGGCTTCACAAATTGGATTTTTAAAATACATCCAGCTCTAACGCTACAGCGTTCTATGCTGCATGCAGGGTTACTCTCTAGTGTAATACTTTTACATACAAGCATGGACCAGAAGTACATTGGTTCAGTTGGGTGAGTTCTCTTTTTAAGGAAAGACTTTACACTGCCCGGTTGCAGCTGATGCTAGCTTTGGTAGCATTTTTCAAGAACCTGTATTTATCTTTCTTCTGTTACTGTGATGGCAATCAAACTGAGTGTCCGTTTTACTATTAATTTCATTTATCACTGTCGTAGAATGGGGGGGGGGATTCCCATGTATTGAAATCCCACGGATCTCTTTCAGAAGTCTTTCAAAATGTTTGGTTTATTTGCTTGTGGTAACACTGAGGTAGCTCAAAATGCCTTTATTTTTCTCTGACTTTAGTTGTGCAGGAGTTTGTTCACCATCCTACCATAAACTCTGTTGTAGAGATGCAGTACTTTTTTAAATCAGCGAGTGGCTAGCATTTAGCCAACATCTTGTGCTGCATGGTGTATCGGTAACTGAAACAATGCTGAACCCCTGTCCTTGTTTCTAGGTTGTAGGTAGCATGGATGCCCATCCAAGCAGATATTGTGCCACAGTGAGAGTCCAAAAGCCCCGTCAGGAGATCATCCAAGACTTGGCCTCCATGGTTAGAGAGCTCCTCATCCAGTTCTACAAGTCAACACGCTTCAAGCCCACGCGGATCATCTTCTACCGTGACGGGGTGTCCGAAGGGCAGTTTCGACAGGTTGGTTCCAGCACACTTGTGGGGAGGCTGCTTTGCAAGCCTGAACTCTAATCTTGGCTTAAACTTGTGTAGACCACACTGCTTTGCAGTAGGGCTCCCACCAGACCAGGCAGTTCAAGGCCAGGAGAAATTTGTAATTATATTTCATGTTTAGTAGACTCATAGAGCAGTGGTTCACAAACTTTTAGCACCAGGACCCACTTTTTACAATGTGAATCTGCCGGGACTCACCTGAAGTGACATCATCAAGCAGGAAAATTTTTTAAACCTTAGGCTGTAATCCTACCCACATTTACCCAGGATAAGTGTAAACCGCCTTGGATTAAAGTCTGAGGAGAAATCTGATGACCAAAGAAAGGCGGTATATAAACACCTGTATAAAATAAATAAATAAATAAATATGTCCTATTGACTATCATTGTTAAAAGCATATATAAAGTAGCCTGTTAAAAGTACAGATCTGTAACATTTCCCCAAATGCATGCCAGGTACAAAATATTAGAAGTAAAATATGGAAGTGAATGGGGACCCACTTGAAATTGGCTCACGACCCACCTAGTGGGTCCTGGCTCACAGTTTGAGAAACTGTATAGAGAAATGCAACTCACTGGGGCATTTGTGTAGTTAAGGAAGAGTGAGTTCTGACACCTGCAGTTAGAACTTGCTCCTCTCAGATACTTCACTCTCGCAGCTTGTGGGATGAGAAATTCAGAAGTAGCTGTGTCTGTTTACAGAATGAAAATCGCATTAGGCGGCATCCTGTTTTAATTGCTCTTTGAAAATAAACATGCCCTTGTTTTTTCTGCACTTGTAGGTGTTATATTATGAACTGCTAGCAATCAGAGAGGCCTGCATCAGTCTGGAGAAGGATTATCAACCTGGCATAACATATATCGTGGTACAGAAGCGGCATCACACAAGACTGTTCTGTGCTGACAGAACGGAAAGGGTAAGATGTAACCCACTTTGATGGTAGCTGCCTCCAAACAGGTGGCTGAAGAGAGCTCGGCTATTTGAGCATTTACGGAACACTTTAAAGTGTTCAAAGCACTTAACAAACCTAATCTTGTTATCCAGTCCTGTTGGGTTGAAAGTATTAGTATGAGAGCCAGGGTGGTGTAGTGGTTTGGGCGGTGGACTTAGACCTGAAAGATCCAGGTTTGAATCCCCCCTCAGCCATGAAGCTTCCTGGGTGACCTTGGGCCAGTCACTTTCTCTCAGCCTCACCTACCTCACAGGGTTGTTGTGAGGACAAAAGGAGAGGAGCAGCTGTGTACACCGCCCTGAGCTCTTTGGAGGAACGGCGGTTTAAAAATGTATTAAAAAAATATTATCCCCATATTGCTATTAGGTGCTGAGGATATAATGGTTCAAACCAGGGACTTTGTGGCTCATAGTTCAGCCTCTTTACCACAAACGTTGCGCACATTTAATACCCTCACTCTGCAGATGCTCTGTTTGTGTGTCAGGTGGTGGCTATGGCATCAGCAGAAACTGGGTAAATGTAGCCCTGGCCATAGCTGCAGCCTGGACCAGCAGAGTCAGAAAGCCTTCCCTCCCACTTATTCTTGGAGCATTTAGACTGGGAAAGTCAATGAAGTAGTACTTAATTCGGTCATCTTTGCATTTGCTGTAGGAGTTAGCAGATCAAGACTTTTTTCACCCTTGGGAAACTAATCTCTTTCTAGGTTGGAAGAAGCGGCAACATTCCAGCTGGAACAACTGTAGATACAGACATTACGCATCCATATGAATTTGATTTTTACCTCTGTAGTCATGCAGGAATACAGGTAAATAAATATTTCCCATATAATCTAGGAAACTCCCCCCTCCCCCAAGTCTGGCTGATGCAGCCAGCCAGTCATGCTGTTGACAGGGAAGATGAGAGATCACCACTAAATCTCTCCAGTGGAGCAATTTCTCAAGGAAGGCTGGCTTAAACCGGGTTGGCTGTTTTGCAGTTCGTGTATTTCTTAAGCAGTTTAAAGTAATTGACATTAAAAAATCTTATCCCCCTTTTGTCAGAAGTCCTACAGTGGCTAATGATAACAGTCCCAGAGGGCATTAAACATTTTAAACACGGATCAAAAGCAAAGCAGCAGCAGGAAAACGCTAGTCTGTGGGCAATTGGGAAACCTGTCCAGGAAGCCAGTTGTGTCAGTAACGAGTTCTGTGGGCGTTTCTCACGTGTTTGCGTTTATCCATCTCCTCTTCAGATATGTCAGAAAAGGCACAATCAACATGCTTTGTAAATTTTAAACAGAATCTGGTTGGTGTCAAGTTCTTGTGAAGTATAAAGAGATCTCCTGAAATTCTCCTCAGTTTTTGATGCGGTTTTTGAGCTCAGGGGGCTAATTCGAAGTGAGTGATGGGAGAAATGGTGGTGTGTAATCCCCTGGACCCGCAGCCTCCCCTTACAAGGGCAAATCCACATTGTAGGGGGTTGGGCTGTAATCTTGCTATAACTTGGAGCCTTGCCCTGTGCCCTTTCCCGTATCCTCAGTTAGGGAATCAGGGCTGGGATGCTAATTTGTTGTGACCAGGCAAATTCCTATTAGTCTCAGTCCACAGGATTGGGCCCCCTTCATTACCCCTGTCCGCTTCTCTCTCCCCACACAGGTTCTTCTTCTGCCTAGACCTCCTCCTAGTCCTCCTCGCCTTTTAATCCATCTTCCCTTCAAGCGCAGCCTTCAGTCATTCTCTCCTCACCAGGCTGCTCTGCTGCGTCTGCATCTGAGCATGGTGTCAGCTTCTCATGGCTGCACTCACCAGAGTGAGATGCTGGTCCCTACTCCCAGTTTCCCAGCTAGGCTGTGGAATCGACATGGTGGCTTCCTTAGGGATGCAGTAGTGGATATGTTTCTGATGTGCAGACCAAGTTGGGGTCGGGGCTAAAGCAGCACGATCCCCCTTCCTTGCATTGAGAGTTTTGCGTGCATGATGGCGGTACATCAGTGGTCTGCGCTATCCTGACCAGCTCAGACAGTTTGCTGTTCAGTAGATGTGGAAAGTACACCGGAGTGCTTGAACTGCTGTTCCCTTCTCCCCAGGGTACCAGCCGTCCCTCGCATTATCATGTACTGTGGGATGATAACTGTTTTACTGCAGACGAACTTCAGTTGCTAACTTACCAGCTCTGCCACACCTATGTGCGCTGCACCCGATCTGTGTCTATCCCTGCTCCAGCATATTATGCTCACCTGGTAGCATTCAGAGCAAGATACCATCTGGTGGACAAAGAACATGACAGGTAAAAGAAATGTTCCCAGCCCTCTCCTTGGGAGGAGGGGAGAAGAGCAGCCTGGCCAGAATTGTTTGTGTGAAGCTGAATTTTTGAGCAAAAGTCAACCGCATCATTACCATCACTTTGCGCATGTGCTCCAACCATGTATTACTTGGGCACCAGGTTGTTAAGTTCGGGACCAGCTTGTGCTGCTGTATGAGAGTCTGTAGGGTGAATGTGTGCCATTCCTTCTTTGTCTCGCCCCTATCCCCAACCAGGATCTGTTGGGATGAGCGAGTCAGGGTGGGTGGTAGATGTGGCTGCAGCAAGAGCAGCTGTGTGGAATAGTAAAGATAGTAATTGCTGGATGCCTCTGTCCACCTTGACCTACAAATCTAGCACTGTTGCAAGTGTGGGTCAGTAAGCAACCAGAGTATGCCCAAGGCAAGCTGCCCCATTGATCTAGTCACTTGCAGCAGGCCCCACCATAGGTATGGGGGAGATTCTTAAATGGTCATGTTGTCCTACCACTCCTGGAGTATAGTGTGTCCTGGGTGGGGGAAGGCAGCAGAATAGCACAAATTGTTCATGCCATGTTTCTGGGTAGAGGGAGTCTTTCAGGTGAGTATGTGAACTCAGCCTCAGAAACGCAGGGGGCTTGTATGACAGTGGCCTGCCATGTACTGATAACTGGGAGATGCAGACACATGCGTTAGAGACTCTGTACCAAAACGCGATCTGCTTGTTTCCAGAGGGGTAGTTGTGTTAGTCTGTTGCAGCAAAAACTGTAGCCTTGTAGCACCTTTAAAAGACTAACCAATTTAATTAAGCATAAACCTTTTGGGCCTGCAGTTAATTTCATCACATACATGAATTGAAATCCTCTGTGTACCTGCATTATTATTGTTCCAAATATAAGCACAGGGCTTTCAAAGAGTGGAAAAAAAAAACAGATTTCTGTTGCACCCACCCTCTTTCTATCCATGTGTGGCATGTGTTTGCCATTTTGTCTCTTAAGAGTTCCATGCTGGGGGTCATCAAGAAAGGGTACAAAAATAAGATTGCTAACTCTGTATTTAAATGCATGGAATACTGAGCATAGTTCTGGCCACCTCAAGAAGGATGTTGTAGTGCTGGAAAAAAATGCAAAAGAGGGGAACCCAAATGGGCAGATTGCTGGAGCATGTTCCATATGAAGGAAGGCTGCAGTGTTTTTTTTTACAATGTCGATAAAAGGCAGTTAAAGGGGTGGGCGAACACGATTGAGACTTGTGAAATCGTGCAAGAAGCTTTTCCCTCGGTTGCAATACTGATTGAATGAAGTGAATGAATGAAACTGCACGGCAGGAGATTCGAGATGGACAGAAGGGGTGTCACTTCGCGCACCACACCGTTAGCCCGTGAAGTTCATTGTCGCTGGATGTGGCGATAGCCGCTAGTTTGGATGGCTTTAAAAGGGGATTGGACCAATGTGTGAAGGCTGTCAATGTCTGTTCGTCATGATGACTCTGCTGCCTCCAGGGTGGGCTGCAGCCTAGCTCTGAGCACCCATTGCAAAAAGAGGGGGTGCCTTTTTGCCCTGCTTGTGGGCTTCCCAAAAGGCAGCTGGGCAGGCCACTGTGGGAAATGGAATGCTGGACGAGAAAGGTCTTTGACCTGATATAGTTGGGTTCTAAAAAAAAACAAAACACCAGTGTTCTAGCAGCAGGACCTTCATGGGTGGCTGCTCGAACTTGAGGCTTCCGCCTTCACAGCTTAGTTGTTTAAAAGCACAAGGAATCAGCCTGGCTCTGCAAAGTGCTCCGCTTGCTCATTCTCAACTCTCTCTTTCTCTTGCAGTGCTGAAGGAAGCCATGTTTCAGGACAGAGCAACGGGAGAGATCCCCAAGCCCTCGCTAAGGCTGTACAAATTCACCAAGACACCTTACGCACCATGTACTTTGCTTAGCTATAAAAAAAAAAAAAGAATCTATAAGAATGGAGCCTATTCACGAAAGGAAGGACTGCAGATTTAAGCCACATACAGTGTATGTTTCCAGAGGGGATCGGTTCCTGGGGGAGGAGGGAGTGTACGTCTGCCACTCCTGCAGCTGATCCTGTGTGGGAGCGCGGGCCTTATCCTTGTATTTGACGCAAGGAAGATTGTTTACTTCACCAAGAACACGGCACTATTATGCAATATGAAACCAGCCAACTGCTTTTGAAGCAGCGTCCTGTCGGAAGTGCTGCTGTCATCTTCTTTCCTCTGTGTGCGTGCGCGCCGTGTGTGTTCTTGTAGTCCGACCCTTTTTTTAATGCCTTTACCTCAAGTTGCTCAGCAGCACAACTATTTCTGCAAAAAACGAAAAGAAATAATTATGGTATTAAAAAAATACTTGTAGGAACAATCAAAATGATTGTTTGGGGGGGAGGGAGGGGAAGGAGGGAAGACTGTGCAAAAACATTTTTATCTTTTTGTACCCCTGTGGGTTGCAGGCGGCTTCCCCTCAGTGGCTGACAGCACTTGGAGCGTCACCATATCACAAACGGTGTGGGAAAAGGGTGCGCGCGCACGTGCCTCTGTCCACATGTGCAGGCCCAACGTAGCTTAGCCAACTGCCGTCTTTCATGTTTGTCTTCATAGCTTGGAATTGCTCGACTCGAGTCAGTTTCCTTAATGAGAACAACTAACCCATGTACGTATGCACTGGCAATGCGACCTAGCAAGATGAGTGAAGCTCCAGGTCTGGGAGTTCGAGCTAACCTTTCATCTTGTGTGCTGCGCATATGCCTTCTGGGCTTCTCATGTCGGATCTCTCCTTTTCACAGGGTGGAACGTCACTCGCGCAAATACCGATGCGAGGAATTGAGATCTTCTTTTTCTTTCTTAAAAAAAAAAATTAGTTGACTTGCTGCCTCTCTCACACTTTCATGTGATCGCATCTATATCTATATCTATATATACATGTACTTTGAGAGTTAGCTTCCTCTTTTCTTTCATATTTATTAGAGAATAATAATAATGCTTTAATTTAAGTCAATGTATTGGCAACATCAGTTTTTATGTTTAGAAACATAACTATTTTGTTTAAGAGAACTGACAACTTGTTTTTTTGCTATCTTTTAGTGCAATAAGCCGTCACTAAGGAGGAAAAAAAGTCCATTTTTTTGCTGTGCCTGCGGAACAGCAACACCACCACTAACTGTGGGGGTAGCGGACATGTCTGCACACTTAAAAGGACAAAGTTAGCCTTAATTTTGAAAGGAAAGTCTTGTTAACAGGCAAGCATCCTTTTTTATTAAATCAAAAAGAGTGAACTTCTCATGCTGCTAGCAGTTTTCAAGCTTTAATGCTGTCTAGTGAAGCAGGATGTTGATTCAGCAAAGGTTTTTTGCTCAGCTATGCGTTGGGGTTCGAGAGCATGTCTTGTGTTTTTCCCAGCTAACAGGAGGTCAGGGGGTGTGGGTGTGGGTGTGTGTGTGTGTTAGCTCTGTCCAAATGAAACGGAGCAAATGTCTGACAACAGCATGATTTTTTTTCTTTAGAAATTTGGTTCACGTAGGCTTTCCTTTTGAAACTGAGCACTTCATTTCACTTTACCAATAAAACTGTAGAGGGCTGGGATATGAATTTAACAAGCAAGATCCCTGAAAATGTGGGTCGGACTAATGGGCCTCTCTTTTTGTTTCATTCCACTTTTGAAAGCGGAAGCAAAGTATTTTGCAAGATGTTGGGAGGTGAACATTTTCACCTAGTAGCCTGGGATTCAGGGGAGGAGATTTGCACTTTTGTAAACATGTGAACTGCATTTTGACTGCTTTGTTTGCACTGGTTTTAACGGTATATATGTCTAGATATATACTGCAGAAGGTCCATATGGGCATTGCCGGTATCCCAGCCCTCCTGAAACAGACCAGACATTCTCCACATGAAAACCATTTGATTGGTTGAAATGTTTGTCTCTTCGTCACCTTCAAGCAACCCACTATATTTGCCAATTTACTGTATATTGAGCTGAAGAATCTGAGCCTGTTTTGCTCCAGCAGACAAACCTTTGCTGTTTCTTCTCTCTCCTCCTCCACACCCTTTCCTTGACACCAGAAAACTTAAGTACTGTATTTTTGTATGCTTTCATGTGCAGGTCTGTATCACCGCTGCTACTTGTGATCCAGCCAAGTTTACCCCAGTTTAAGTAAAATGGTACAATGCGTATTTTAACCTCTTGGGGCCAAGAATCAGAGTGCACTTTGGATAGTTAGGATGTGGGGGGAGGGGAAGCAGCCTTCCTTTGGAGGAAAATGTGGGGGAGCTAAGATGAAAGGAAACTGCAAATGTCAGAACAGTGAATTAAGTCGCAAGTGTGGGCGTGTTCATCCGCTAGTCCCTGGGCACATGTCCTGGCTTGAGAATACTTTTCATGCATTACACTTAACCTTTGACTGTAGGGTGTTCAGTAGAGAGAACAGCCTACTTTGACCCGGATGTGGCCCACAGACTCTTGACTCCATCTCATTTGTTTCTCATTCCCATGCCTAGAGGGCATGGGATACTGCCTGTTTGCCAGAATGTCCTCCTGTGTTGGGAGGGCTAGCATGGATATATGGTAGACTTGCGACAACTTTTACGAACATTGTCATTCTGTGTGTGTGTGTGTGTGTGTGTGTGTGTGTGTGTGTGTGTGTGTGTGTGTGTTTCCCCACTTCCAGGTGTGGGAGTCCTGACCTAAATAAGTTTCTTAATTGAGTTTTTAAGGGCATTATATATTTGGGGGGGGGGGTTCCTCCCCATCTCCCTTTAAAAGAAGGAAAAAAAAAAACCTTTAGCTGTTTACACCAAGATGCACTATAATATGCAGATTTCCTGTCCTACCCCTCATCCCGCAACAACTGTGGCTTGAAGCCTCAGTTGTCCTTGCTGCATTCACCTCCATTACGAAACCTATTTGAAACCCACCAAGGACGTCCCTTCCATGAATACAAAGTGCTGTTGGTTTTCATGTGGAGAGGAACTGGTAATTTAAAAAAAAAACAAACCACATCTTTCAATATGTTTTAGTTTTGAAACTGTCTTTGTAAAGTGCCGATAAGCATTTGTAATACAATAGTAACTTAGTGGCATGGAGGGCCATATGTACTTCTTATGATACTGTAGCTGCTATATTTATTTTAAACAGAGGTGGACAATTACTGCACTAGAGAATGAGGGCAGGTGGGTGGAAATCCGGGCTGTGTGTGTAAGAAAGACATGATATTCTGGTTATTTCTTTTTGCTCTTTTTGTTTCAAAAGAAACTTTTTAACAGTGTGATATAACACAAGGGTGCTGTTATAACCAAGGTGATAAAATAGCCAGATATTCTTCCTTCTGCTTTTGAAGACGTAAAATATATTTTGATGTTTGCAGTGGAGGGGTGGGATGGGGATAGGGAGGGAACAAAATGGTACCTCATCTGTGGCAGTTTCCAGCATATTTTTCCACAGGATTGTATGGACTTTTATTTTTATAGATGCTCTTCTTTAAAGAAGTTTTCTTGAACATTAATGTGCTTTCGCAGAAGTCCTGAGAGTGCTGCCTGCGCTCTTGCAGGTTCTGTCAGTATAGCTGCTTATTTGACTTAAGTGAGAAGGGGGTGTCCGCTTGCCCATCTTAACTCCGCCAACTTTGGCCTTGTTTTTAATATGTATATTTCTGCTTAGGATGGCGGCTCCCACCCCTTTTTCCAGCTTGCCCTGAGCCTCACATGTACTTGCAAGTGCCACTGTTTTGTCCTTCCTCCCCCAGATGCTCTCACGAGATGCGTGGGATAGCCTAGAGGTCTTGTACCGCAAAGAGATGGAGGCATTATGTCTATAAGCTAACAGATGGTGCTCTGCCACCAAGGGTGGCTTTTCTTTTTGTGTGCCATAAAGCTTGCAATCTTGTTGGGCACAATCCCCGTTCATTTCAACTTTGGTTCATGTGGTTGGGAGTGGGTTTTCACACCACTCTTAGGACTAGCAGGTCAGTAGTAGGAAAGGAAGTGGAGAATCACATTGGTCAAGCTTGTTGATCGATCAACTGTCAAAAGAGGTGCACTATTAAGACTTCAGTCTTAAAGACTTGTACTGTGGAATCTTTCATCCGTGGACTGGGTGGGTGTGGAACTGTATGGACTGTATGTGTGATTGTGTTAATACAGAAACACCTCTGGAGTGTTAGATGAACAATGTAAATGACAGCAAGGTTGTTTCGCAGTCTCCATTTTGGGATGCTTCTCAAGGCTGCTTCAGGGTGTTCTTTTGGCTGTGTTTTGTGTGTTCCCATGCAAACCTACCTTTAGGCACAAGGCATCAGGGAGATGCCTGAAATGTCTGTATAACTTGCTTGTATTGCTTTGCTACTATTTCTTCTTGACAATAGAGACAGATTATTTTCCACTTTTTGGATGAGGTACTTTACTGAGTGAAATTTTTTAGTATTGTAAAACTGATAAGAAAAGCTACTTTTCAAACCTGTGATTTATAAACCCAGTTCAGTCCCTCATTGAGGTTACACTCCATGCAGCAGCACAATTTTATGCATGTTTTCACTTGAGCAAATCCCCTTAATGGGACTTGCTCCCAATAACATTGCAGCCGCCTTTTTCCAAATACAACATTGAGAGTTGGGGAGCGTGGGGGGGGCCAAGTGCATGAAAGAGGGACACGTTGTTTTTAATCTGCTTCCCCTTCACCTCCTGTTCTTTTAGAGGCATTTCCTACTTGCTCATTGATCACTTGATGAATGTGATACCAACTGACGTTTTGCTTGTATGAAAACTACTATTGTGGGTCGAACACGGGGCCAAGCTTTCACTGTCACCTCAAGCTAGTGGCATTGCAGTAGAGACTGTTCCTCATAGCTGTGATTTAGAGCTGCAAAGTTGTGTTTTACTTTAAAGGACGGGATACAAATTGCTAGATTTTCTGATATAGATGCACATTCACTTGGCCCTTGGTTATTTTTGCAGCGTTGAACAATTAATTCCTCAAGCATATGCAGGTGTGCTAGCATTGAGATGTAGATACTGCATTTGTAGATGTTTGAATTTTGTGGTCAAGAGATGTCAAATGGGCCTTCGTTTCTGACTTACCAACAGGTTATCTGACACCTTGATTTGCAACAGGTCTTGAGTTTACAGTTTTGGATAGCCATTAAGAGCCTGGAGAATTGGGTTCAAGACCCGGAGTGGGAACAGGTTTCAGTTTTGATTGACTTGCGTCTGATATCTTGATGAAAGAGAATCTGTGCCCTTGGTATTTCTTGGCCTCCAACTCTGTACAGTGGTGCCTCGCAAGATGAAATTAATTCGTTCCGTGAGTCGTTTCGTTTTGCGAAATTTTCGTCTTGCGAAGTGCAATTTAAAACAAACCAAAAAAAAAAAAAAGGAAAAAAATTCGTCTTGCAAAGCACAGCCATAGAAAAATTTGTCTTGCGAATCACCAAAAAAAATCGCAAAACGCTTTCGTCTTGCGAGTTTTTCGTTGCGCGAGGCATTCGTCTTGCGAGGCACCACTGTATTTCAAATGTTGTTTGAATAGGCATCTGAAAAGGAGAAGTGTACCCAGAAAGATGTGTTGAAAGCAAAGTTCTACCCTCTAAAACATGGAGCGACTTACTTAAAGCAAGTCAGTCCTCAAAGTGCCTTTTTAGAAAATGGTGCTGTAGAATTTTTTTGCTGTTATTCCCATGGCTGAAAAAATGGCACGTTTAACATATTTCCACTAAGTACTTCATACTTTCGCTTGTGATGTACTGCATAGCTTTTTTTTTTTTCCTGTGTCAGGACCAAGCTGACCAAGGACCATGATATAGAGGAGGAGTGGTGGTAGTAAAAATGATTAAAATCCACTGTGTGGATATTAGATACTTTAGGTATTAAGCTTGAGTAGCCCGAGATTCTCTTGAAGTGCTGAAGTTTTGTATTCATGGGCCATGAACAATAGCACTGGGGCAAGCAGCAGATAAAGCCCTAAAGTTTTTGTGTACTTCAAGGTTGTTTGAATTCAGAAAGTCTCGGGTTTCACTTTAAATAAAAGGGCTCCACTAGAAGTCCTTCTGCAGGAGGAAGGAAACTCAGTTCTTAAAATACCAAGCTTTTAGCCCTTGTAGTTACAGTGGCAGAAACTAGCAGCCAAGCCTTTCTGGTGCTGAACAAGCCTGCCCATTGAGTTAAATCCCTTTTTCAAAAAGAAAGGGGAAAAAGGGAGAACTCTTCAGCCAATGTCAACTTTTGGTTCTGCTGCCAGTCAGGACAAACTGAGTAAACTACACCTCAACAGCAGCATGATGCGAGAGCAGCAGTAATTGCAGAATTGCGGGGATGATGCAATAACACTGATCTGCGCAGCCCTGCAAAAAATTTCAGTACTTCCTAAAAAATCTTATTGGCGCCTTCGGTAACTTTTTTTAAAGCAAAAAGTCATGTCCCTTCATAGTTAGATCTGTGGTCACCTGTGTAGTGTTAATACTTGTCTGTTTTGCCAAATTATTGACTGTTCATTCGCCGATGAGTTTATAGAGTCAGCTCTATAAATTTGCTTAATTCGCTTTCATTCAAGTTGCAGGTTTACCAACTGGGGTTTCAGGCCAAACATACTAGGGCAAAGCAAATTGCAGTTCTAATCAGCCTAGCTTTAGGGTCCTGGAACATGCTTGTGGGTGAGTATAAATGCAGATCAGACAACTCTGACCTAGCAGTGGTAGATTGTAAGGGTAGGAAGTGGGCTAATAGTAAAATGCTTCAGTGTACCAAGAAAAAAATCTCATGGGCCCTTGTTGGGTTTGAGCAGTAGCCAACTCTCATTGATCATGGCGCCAGGAGAGAGAGTGCCTGCATTGATGTACTGCCTGCCCGATTGTCGCATCATGCTTTGCAACTCCCAACACCATAGTATTGCCTTCCCACACTTGGGGATGACCGTTCCTCGCTCAGCTGCACTTTCCAGCAAAGTACTACCTTGGCCCTGCTGCCTTAAACCACATGTGCGTTTCCTGTTCACTTCTACGTGTAGTTTGTTTTTGTCCCTCCTCTTGAACACTTTTGACTTTCCGAATAGCTGACTTTATTTGGGTGTTAATAGCACATGGGATATGGTTCCATATGAAATGTGAAGGAGGGTCTTTGACAATTAGCCATATCCAGAGTAGAGCAAAACACTTGAACACGCAGCCATTGGAAGCTAAAGTAGGATTTTAATTCAACTGTAGACCACTTTGTAAATGTTGATAGTGATGAACGTATTCACTGCCTTAGGCGGTGTCTGTTGAATTCCGATATGGGCAGCAGTGTTAAAATGTTAACCCAGTGGCAAAACTCCAGCTTAATTCACACTCTAGCCCAGGGGTGGGCAAACTTTCAACTTTAGGGATCCTAGACCTTTAACAATTGTATTGGAGAGGGAATTTCAGCAGGTGCAGCTTGTTACTTCACAGATGACAAGCTGCACCTGCTGAAATTTTCACTCCTACGCAATTGTTAAAGGTCCAGGATCCCTAAAGTTGAAAGTTTGCCCACCCCTGCTCTAGCCCATTGCTCTCCTTTACACTTTCTCATCCGCACCTCCCCCTGTCTGTCTTTTCAAATCCAGGGAGTGGGGGAGGAATGAGGGAGACAGGTGGGCAGTCTCCACTGATCTGTCACCTTGGGTGGCTTCCATGGCCTTGATCAAAGCGGATTTTTGATGGCTTACTTAGTTTGTTCCCTCAACTGATCATCGATCAGCAACACCTTCCTTTTATTCCGCAACCACAGAAATGTCGCAAAACTTAACATGCTTTCATATGTAGGGCATGGGCACAGGGAAAGAAAGTGAAGGAGTCTCCTCGTGATTTGAGACAGGCCTCTCTTTAGAAGGAAATATTTAATATCTCTTCAATAATATATATTTGAATACTTTCCTGTCTCCCTTTCTCTCTTTTCCATGGGGTTCCCAGTGATTTTCTGTGCGGGGAGTTAATTCTCTTTGACTTTGATAGTATGACAGCATCTTGCACTCTGGGACCCTTTCACCTTATCTGATATCTGTAGTGGTTTCTGGTTTTGGATCAGGCACAACCGAGAGAGGGGTTGGCAGTCCCATTTCCATGCCCTTTTTTGTAGCTCTTTAGGCCGGTAGAGTGTTGCGTTGTCTTGGAGCCTTCTTCCAGAGTCTCTTCAGTCTTCTGTGGCATCCTCTTTTGTTTTTAACGTGTGACTGCTTTAGTGTGTATCGATTGAAATCAAGGAGCTGTTCTCCAGTTGCCACCGTACTAGTTGTTTTGGAAGGGCCAAAGTCGGTCTTGAACATAGAAGTAGACGGTATGTGTGTGTCCCCTTTTCCATTTAGAAATTGACAGGATTTCTTGTTGTCCTCACTTTTCCCACTTCGCTCCCATGGTTCCATATTCTTGAACTTCTTAGGGGCTAAATCATTGCAACAACTTTTTGGGAATGCGTGCAAACATCCCCCCTTCCAAATCCCAACTTACTATAGACCACCACAGTTTTTGTGTGTTTAAGCCATTTCTGCCCAACGTTGCATATACACAGCAGTGATCAAATGTGTACACCTGTGGGCTGGGCATAAATGGGTTAAACCAGGTTCTCAAGAGAGTGGGAGGCCCACTTGGAGAACCAGACAAAACCTAATTTGGAATGGACTGACCCAGTTTCAGGCAAGCTGTGCATTATATGGACTCACTGGACTTAATTATAGTGACAGGGCTCATATGTTTATAAAACTGTGAAAATACACTCTAGATTTAAAGTTTTAATTGTTTTCAGTTTGAGTTTAAAATTTGAAATTCTAGGTGCTTGTTGCCTAGAAATAGGCAGTTACTACTTGGGAGTGACTCTTGGAAGAGCTTATGTCTGTGGATAGCTTTCCTGGCCCAGAATTCAGGAGTCCAAGGTCTTGGAGATGGGACGTGACATCAGACTATACTCAGCCAGGTTGCATTTTTAAACAGTGTATAGTCTTTTTTCTTAAGAATGGGACCCAAGATCTGCTCTCCATGGTATATGGACTCTGTGCTTGAGAGTCTTGCAGTAGTTTAAGGATGCCCGCCTTAAACAGATTTAAAGTGAACCGAAAGTGCATTGAGCCCTTGTGGCGGAGAAGAAAACAGAATCCCTGGACTCTCAAGAAATCTGAAATAACTCAAAAGAGCCCTTGTGACTTTCAGCAAAAATACTTGATGCACTGTTTCACTTTTTCAGCCCCTGCTTTTAAGAGATGTATAAAGCCTTGGGGGGTCAGCGGCAATGTGTGAATATCTCCCCCACTCTGCGAAGGGATATAGGGACATGTGACTGTAGGAAGCTGGCTTGCAGTTGGCACATAGGTGATTATTGTCTGCACTGTTGCCCCAGAGTTTTGGACAGATCTTGCCCAGCTGTATTGGAAGATGCTGCCAGGGATTGAACTTAGGCCCTTCTGCGCACAAGGAAGGAGCTCTGCTACTGGGCTGTGGCTCCATTCCTGGGGTGTCTGCCCCTCCCCCCGTTCTTCACAGCATATTACAGTAGGAACCCACAATATCTATTGTGCTCAAATACTCTGACCTCTTGCCTCTTTCACACAACCGCTGAATCTTGTGGCCGTCGGGTGGAGAAAGCTGCACTTCCACTTTGAAGGGAAGGCTAGTTGGCTCAATCTAAGGGTTCAGCAGACCTGTCTATAGTCTGTTTTTCTCCTTTTGTGAAAGGTGTAGGTTTTTATATCCACAAAAGCCATGAGGTATATCAAAGGAGAGATGTCGGTGCCTCCCTGGTTGCAGTTGTGGTTATTTGAGCAGCAGTGAAAATTGGCTCTGTGTGTCCATCTTCCTGCATGCATGCTCAGAGGTGCCCGTGTTGCCACTTCCAGAGTTGAGCTGTTGCAAAGTTGGTGCAAGACTTCAAGAACCTGTTCCCAAACTGTACCTTTTTTAAAACCGGTCCAGTCAACTGGTGCTAATGGAGAACCTCGCGCCAATAGCTTCTCAGAACAGATGATTCCCTCAAGCTACTTTCTTAAAGGGATTTTTATCCCAGATTGGGCACTTGGTTGAATCCCTCACTGCTGCTTGCCTACCCTTGAGCCACATTTTAACCTCGTACCTTTTCTTCCTTCCAGTTGCTAACCCTATCTGCCACCCTTGGGGAGCATTGTCCAAAGTATAGTGAGAAGGGTGGGTGACAGTTATAAAAAAAGAGAGTAAAAAACTGCCATCTGATTTTTATAACTTCTGAAGAGGTGGTCATGTTTGTTGCAGCAAAAAAAAGGGGGGGGCTGTAGCACTTTAGGCTAAGACCTGCTGAAATAAATTGTTCTGTAAGGTGCTCTGAGACTTTGTTGTGTTTCATTCACTGTTTCTGCACCACTACCATGTTTAGATTTCAGTGTCATTTGTTTTAATGAACGGTTTTTAGAAAACGTTTCAGCTGCCCATTTAAAACCTTAAAAGAACACTGCTTTATTTAAGCTTGGTGGTCCACCTCTCGAGAATTAGCCCTGTCATCTCTTGTTCCACCTATTTTGATGGATTTCTTTTGCTATTTGTGGTTCCTTGGCGCTAACTGGACCCTTGGGTGTGGTGAATCGAACCTTTAGTAGGTGGGGGCAGGACTGGTTTATGAGGACTTTAAAGAATGTTGTATGATGAATGTTGTGAGTGAAACAGGATAACACAGGAAAGCTTTTGATGTGGTGGAGTCGGATATCCAAGGACTTTGGAGAAGTGAGTGTGCATGGCTGGAGACTTGGGACCCAACAGTCAAGTTTGGTGATGGACCCTGGGAGGAAGTGGGAGGACATTGAACCAATCTGAAAAGGCAGTTCAGATTCACTCGACTGTGCTAATTCTTGGGAGGTGGACAATTTCTTGTGATATTCCTTGAAGTCTTTTATTGTGCAACTGAGAGCTGGATGAATGGGAAAATATCCAGCATGGGATGCTGGACTGGATTCAAAGAGCCCGGACCAGAAGGCTAATAGTTATTATGATTTATATACCGTTTTTCAACAAAAAGTAGTTCCCAAAGTGGTTTACATAGCAGAACAAATCCATAAATAGTTCCCTGTCCCGAGGCAGCTCCAAAAAGAGATGGAGAAGAGACACCAGCAGTAGCCACTGGAAAAGATGCCCTGCTGGGGGAAAGAGGGACAGTCACTAAATGATCATTAACACACTTGAGTTTGCACAAGGATTCAGTGCCTGTAATAGGTGGGCTCTGTAGCAGATCTTACCTTTCTGTTTGCCTGTAAGCAGAAAAACATTTGGGTTCAATTTTCCTTTTCATGTGCAATATTCTAGCACAGGGGTCTCCAAACCCTGGCCCGGGGGCCAGATGTGGCCCGCAGCAAGCCTCTTTCCGGCCAACAGTCAACCTCTTGTCCCCTGAAAGCCTCTGGCCCACTCAACTGAACATGACCAGAACTGTGCTCTGATTGTGTCTGGAGGGTGTTCTGAGGGCCAGAGACGTGGAATGAATGAGCCAGTTCATTCATTTATTGACTCATCTAAGTTCTATCTCTTATTTAAAATTTTTTCCGGCCCTCCACATCATGCCAGATATTTGATGCAGCCCTCTGCCCTGTTCTAGCACATGGTGTTAAAAATACTGGCTTTTGTGATTGTAGGGGCACCTTTGGGTCCAACCCAAAGGTTATCTCCATGTGGAAGAACCTCCACAAGAACCAGCTCCCAGGATTTGCTTTCAGTGATTTGCTTTCTGGCTGTAACTTTTCCCCCCTGAAATTTGAGAGGAGTTTGTTCATCCTTTCTTGTCGCTGCTTGCAGTAAAGGTAAATGTGTCTCTTGTCCATCTCCAGCACTGCTGTGCAAGTGAAGTTTGGAGGGAGACCAACAGAGACATTGTGCCAAATGCAGGGTTGCGAGAACAGCTGTTGGATGACTTGGAAGCAGCGCAGGCAGGAGAGACGATTCCTTCTCGGAGTGGAAAGCAGTTGGAGAGAGGGATAGATGCTTCCGATGTGTGCGCCTCTCCCTGTTGGCTGCATTCTTGCAGGTTGGTTTTTAAACGGTGTTTCAAAAACATGCAAAATGCGTTGGACAAGATGGAGTGTTGCAGTGAAAGGGAGTTTGCATGCATATGATGACGCTAGGATATGCCCATCTTTATTCTATCATAAGCTTTTGTCTTTATCTAGTGGCCATATCTGCTCCTCTACAGTTTTTATCAAGACAACTTGCAGTGCCTGCACCAAAAGTTCAGGTTTATCCAGTTTCTAGCTTGGCCAGTGACACGCTGTTTAGGATGTAGAAGGAGCATTCTGAACCCCTTGATGCAGCTTTTTCCTTTAATAGGGGGCCGTGAACTGGAAGCCTGGCTGAGTGTAAAGCAGGAGACTTCAGCTTGTCAAGAGCTGGGGACCCACCTTCAAGAGCCCAGTAGGTTGCTGAGTAGCCACAGCCTGTCCTTGTCCACACCCATGGCAGCCAGACAGTGTGCGCTGCTCCCAAACCAAGTGGGAGGAGAGGAGTGGTGAAGATTTCCATGGCAGCAATGTGCACTGTTTTTTTTGGAAGGCAAAGGAAGAGAAAAAAGTGAGGTATGACAGCAAATTGAGGGATAGTAGGGGAGAGCAGGTGTCTAGGAGGCTGAGTACTGGAGGTGTTGGCTATAACAAACCCTTCATAAAGTCTCCAGGAGTTTGCTTGGTGATTTTCAGTGTTTTTTTTGTCTCACAGCACACTGACCTCTGTAGTCTTCGCCTCTTGTGATGTCACTTCTGGGTTCTGCGGCTATGTTTCAAGGGCACCTGTCTGTCATAACAAACTATCCGTCCCTCTTCCTCCACCAGAACTGGCAGAGAAAGAGGGAGAGACAGTTCATTCCTGCGGCACACCTGCAGCAAACTGCAGCACACAGCCGCAAGTGCACCAATGTGCCATGGCGCACCAGTTGAAAATCACTGATTTAGCTCATCTAGGACACAGCACAGATCACACCAATGTGCCACGTCGCACCAGCTCAAAATCGCTGAGTTAGCTCATCTAGAACCCCTAGGCTATTCTTCAAACTGCAGGTCTGAGCCTTGCAACAAAATGGTGATGCCAGCACTCTTGAGGTTGGGTCCTGACCCACCTGTTGAAGACCTTGGGTGTAGGAATTTCGGTGTGTGCTGGGGGGAGGATGTTTGCTATGATAAAGCTATTTTAATGGTGGCAGTGTGTTGTGGTCTCTGAATGTTGGTTCAAATGTGTCATTCCATTCTGTCCTCAGCTGTGATTTTGTTGTGAAAATTTGCACTCTGGTATGGATATGAGTTGAAGTGAAAGTGTGCCTGGCTTGTTGGAGCACAAACCTTTTGGGGTGGCAGAAATACCACTCACTTTTGGGGCACCTGGGGCAGTGGGGGGTGTGTGTGTGTGTGTGTTAACATACATCTTTGTTGACATTTCTTTGGGGTCGAGAAGTTGTGCAGGCATCTGCTCTGGATGGTTCAGCCTTCTCCAGTGAACATTGGCAAAAATAAAGATTTTAGTCTGTGGTTGTACACCACATGTAGATAGCCCAGCAGGTTCTCTGTTTTGCGGAGTATGTTGAACCATAACTCTTGGGTTCACAGGGGAGGTTGGATTCTCTTCATGGGTCTCCGTATTGGCCACATCCTTCCTCAGGGTAGGAGGGATGGCACATGTTGATATCAGTGGGCTAGTTGCTGCTGCCCATTTTGCGAGACTGGCAGGGTAGGTCAAGTCACAGTGATTCCGGAGGCTTTGTGTATGGACATACTACTCATTGCAGTGTGGTAAAATCAGACACACCTGTGTGTGTGTGTGAGAGAGAGAGAGAGAGAGAGTGTGTGTGTCTCGCAGGCTGTACATTTGGCCACATAGTGGGAACGCACACACAGCATGTCAGCACATGGTGGGAGGATAGTGTACACACAGTGAACTGGGTCCATGTACGCTGGTCCCATGTTGCAGTGTGCAGTGGTCTGCGCAGTGGTTTCCGTGCAAGGAAGCTGTTAACCATTTAACGTTTATTGTGTGTGAGTCAGTGTGAGCAACTGCCCTGAGAGGGTTTCCTTAACTGTGTCATCCCATAGTAATGCTAGTGGGTGCATGTGAGTGCATATCATTGGCCCTTGGTGTCCATGGAGAATCTATTCTCTGGCTCCTTGTGAATACCAGTGTCCATGGATAATGGAGTCCATGGGGAGGGCCTCCCAGACACAACCAGAAATGCCTTCCAGTTGCGTCTGGGAGGTGTCTTGGGGTATGGGGAGGCCATATGTGGCCTTCCTGTACTTCAGAAAGTCTCCTGGAGGCACCTGGAAGGCCCTTCTGATCACTTCCTTGAGGCATCCACATTGAGTCAGATCCGTGGGTGCTGAACCCCGCAGGTAAGGAGGGCCAATTCTATATGTAAACATAAGATCTTAAGTACCACCCTAATGACATTATTCCCACTGTGTAACCCAGATTCTTTAGTGTGTAGGTCTGCACCAGGGAGTCGGGCAACCAGAAGGAGTAGCAATCGGAGTGGATTGGAGGTGTCCCATTGCCTTTGCAGGGTGATGCTGGCACTGTTCTTTGCACTGTTGCATGGGACACTCTAGCATCTGGCTGCAGGCCAGGTGTATTTATGTTCTCCCAGAAACATGTCCATGTTGCACTTCAGCTGACAGCCTCAGATGCGGAGTTCTTGACAACTGCCCCTGGAGTTCCTTGGAGTATCGCTATTGTTTGGAGGAATGTAGGATGTTTGCAATGTCTTCCCCCCCCTCCTTCTCTTTCCTTAAGCAAAAGCGTCCGCCGGTAGAACTGACTAGTTGCGCCCGGGTGGTTGCCGGGAGCCTTCCAGCAGGTGGATGGTCAGCGCGTTGGGAAAAGCCTTGACAGTTCTTACTTTTTACACCTCCTTGACCATGTGTGCCTCTTTGTATTGCAAATGTGAGCTGCAACTATTTGGGGGAGAGGGTGGGAGGAGGGTTGGTTTATATATTTTAAAAAAAAATTATATATAGATATCTATATTACAGATCTGTATTTCAGTATGTTTTTAATGTAATCCTTTATTCAGAAGCAATGTGTCCCATCTCTCCCCCACACACACACACTCCTGGCCCCTGCCAAGTAAACTGCCCTTGCCAAAACCTTTCAGCTATCTTGGAGTTCTCTTCCAGTTCAGTTCATATCAGCCTGTTGTCGTCGTCGCTGTCGTCCATCATCTCCATGTCATAGTGGTCGGCATTGTTAGATCTCCCATGGTGGCTTTTGGCGCACTCTGTTCAAAGAAACCTCTCTGTTGTTTGAAGGCCAGGTATTCTTGAGTTCGCACGCTGGTTATGTAGTTTTCGCGGCGGAGAGTTGATTTCTTTCCCCGGTTTATTCAGTTTGGTTCAGCAGCAGAAGTTAGCAGTGTGGTGTTTCTCTAGCTCTCAGTTTAATGCCGCAGGGCCAGATATTCTGAAGGAATGACCAAACCCCAGCTGCCAAACTTGGGTCAGAACGTGATGTCTTTTTCTCTAACTGGTTTTTCCAATAGAATGGAACACTGGGAGTAATTGGGGGGGGGTGTCCTAGCTTCTTTTAGCAGCATTGAAATTATCATGGTTTTACAACATAGCTTGTAATAGGTTTGCCATAGGCACAATTGGCCTTGACATGGATGACCAACCTGTAGCACGGGTGCCAAAAGCAGGGGGAGTTTGTGGCACACCTGGGCAGGTGCAAGCAGGCCGCTGGAGGCATAGTAAGCCACATATTCCTGGTTACCTCCCTAGCACATGCTGCTACCTATTCCTGGCTCAGTAGACTGTAAAACCACTCTGAGGCATTGGGGACAGGGAGAGCAGGGGGGCTGAATTTGTTCCAATTTGCTTGGCCACTGTGAGATACAGGAAGCTGGACCAGACGGGCCTATGGCCTGATCCAGCGGGGCTGTTCCTACATTCTTAATAGTGCCCTCCCGAGTGGCACTCTCCTGCCCTGACTTGTGGCACCCTTGCCAAATTGGTTGGCCACTCCTGGTTTATAGACGAACATGACGCATATTCTGTGTCCACATGCAATGTCTCTGGCATTCTGTCACCATCTCTTGGAATACCAAGCTTGGTTATAAAATCCCCTTGAAATACCTGCAGGTAAAGCCTGGACAAGCAATCTCTCTTCTGATTTGTCAGTAACAATATCTTTTTGAGTCAATTTATTGTGTTACAAAACATGTTTGTTGATTGAAGTTACACTTTCTGTTCTCGTCTAACATTGTGTTGCTTACAAGTCTGCAACTGTGCAACATTCAGTCATGGAACTCCTGAGCCAAATCTGTCCCCAAAATTGTTTTTCTGTGACAGGTTCCACTCCTTAGTGTGTTTTTTGTTTTTCCCCCCGGTCCATTTTCTCTCTACTGGAAGGACTCTGTTGTGTTTTTTTAAGTAAACCAATTTTATTTGTCCCAGTGTTGCTTTTGCTTCAGTTTGAAGTGTAACTTTCACTAATAACTGCAATAAATAACGCTTTGCTCCAGAATTCAAACTTGTGTCCAAATATTGCTTATGGGATGTGTTTGGGGTTGGGGAACCAGACAGAGATCTGCAGGCCTGACATGGTGCTTCAGAGTTCAACACAATGTACATATTTCAACTTGCTGGCACTTGGATGTTGCTGCTTCACTAAAGCAGTGGTTCCCAATCTTTTGAGTGCTGCAACCCACCTCATACTCTGTGGTGGCCCACAACCCAGTGCTCAGTTCTTTGCTCCTTTCTGAGAGCCTGGGGAGCGTGCTTCCAGGTTGTGCTGGGCCTGCAACCTACTCCATTGGCCTCTGCGTGTCCAGAACACCTCCCACAAGTAGCTGGAAGTTGTGGACACAAACCGAAAGTCACTTCCAGGAGGCTTTCCTGGAAAGCCCATTGGACCCACGGACCCACTGGACCCCATTCATTATTGGACCCCATTGGACCCACGGATGCCAATGATGGGCCTGGCACAACCCGGATGTGCCCTCCCTGCGCTCTCAGAAAGACTTTGCATGTGACCCACAATTAGGGAAACACTGACTGAAAGCAAAACCAAATGTCAGCTTCTAGCTCTCACTGTTGCCGTCAGGCTTAGAAATATGAGTGCTTCTGTTAAGGACTTGGGTCCTTCTTACTCATGTGTTGGTCAGTGAGGCTCACTGCCTCAGTGGCTGCCTCTGTTTTGCTCAAGGAAGCCTCTGCTTCTGTAACATGTCTATTATGGCCTTCCTTCAGAGGTCCCTTGTTCAGGTAGTAGGTCAATTCACAAGAAATGTCAACCACATTGGTGGCAGGTCGGGTCAGGTGAAGACCTCCTGAGATGATTCACCAACTGCTGCCTCTCTTGCCCAGCAGCACACTCACTGTCGCTCCCTGGATTTGAAACAGAAGTGGAGAATAGAACAAAGGAGGATGTGTGGAGAAGAAGAGAGTGATCATCTGGCTAACAGCCGTGTCATCTCAAGCATGTGTGAAAGAGGGTCTTGGGAAACCCAGACAGCAGTTTCTGCTGCTTGCAATGGAATGAGGATTATCCGTCTCTTGATCCTCAGTCACAAAATCTGAGTTTCTTCTGGAGAAGTTGGTTCATGCTGAACATTCTGTTCTAGAAAAACATTACACATCTTTCTTGAATCAGGGAAAAAGCCGGACGGCTGGGATGTTCCACCCAATGATTTCACATTTTTGTTTTTGTGCCTGGAATGAAATGTACTGCTTGCTAATTGCTTTCCATTTGCCAAAAAGATGGCAGGGCCATTCTGCAGCTTCCTCCTCTGGCCAGTGGGTGTTTATTATAAACCAGGCACATCGTGCCATCTGTGCCATCATAGAACTAGGGTTGGCCCAAGACCACCTGGCACCTGAAGTGATATGCCAGCTGCTGCCTGCCTTATTGGGTGATGAACCAACTTCCTTTCTCCTGCTATGCAGTCCCTGGATTGGGAAAAGAAAGGAGTGATGGCGCAGTAGGAGGAGGGGAGAGTGGTGGGTTTGAGTGTCTAGCACAGGGATGCTTAAGCTCATTCCACACAGAGGGCCGAAGTTAGTGTCCATGCTGCCTTCCTGAGGGCCGGAAGTGGCATCAGTAAGCAGAAAGTGACTGCTTAATGATGTTAGCCAAATAAGCACTTTGTTCTGACCTAGGAACTCATGCACTGCAAATGACATTAGAGAAAATCTGCAAATCTTGTTCATATTTTCAAGATATGAGAGAACCCAATTATCACACTGGGAGAGCCCAATTATGATGGGGGCTGTATTCGGCCTGTGGGCCTTATGTTTTACAGCCCTAGTCTAGAGATTTATTGTCAATTCTCACCCACTGGGGTTAGACTCCTGGAAATGCCAGCAGATACAAATCCACAGATAGGGAGCCATTGATCCTATGGGATCAGTAGGGAATAATAATAATAATAATAACAGGTATTTATATACTGCCTTTCTTGGCCTTTATTCAAGACTTTATTCAAGGCGGTTTACATAGGCAGGCTTTATTTAAATCCCTTATTAAATAGGGATTTTTACAATTGAAAGAAGGTTCTTTCTTTCAAGAACCACAACATTCAGGTGTTTCTCTCTGATCTGGTCTCACATTCTGGCCTCCATCCTCCCACGTTCAGAGCAGACGGATTAGCTCAGCTTCAGCTTGTCAGCTGCTTCAAGGTCGCACGGTGCCGGTGGCCTCGAACTGGCGACCTTGTGGATGTTATCTTCAGGCAGACGGAGGCTCTACCCTCTAGACCAGACCTCCTGCCCTCCTCCTGTGGGAAGCTTCCCACAGCTGTTTTAAAGCGCAGTGGAGACCTTCAAAATGGCATAGCCTTAAAATGGTGCATCCGAATAGATTTTGGATGCCGCAGATCTCTTTAGGACCGCTGTGAACATCACAGAGCCTGGATGGAGACTCTGAATGGAGCGAGTCAAGTATCAATCCTGCTTCCTGCAAGCAGGTGAATCCAGGGGTAGCAAATCTGCACATAGTGAGAAATACCGTTTGCTTTGTACTGTTTTTCATTCAGGCAAGTGTGCAGAAGCAAACACACAGCTGGTCATGGTCCCTGAAATTTCCACCAACCAACTCCAAAAAAGCCTATAGTGGTTTTCATTTTCTGGCCAGATTGTTTCCCTTCCAGGTTTCTTAGCCAACTCTCCTTCTGGATCACCCAGTTTCACCATGGTCTCCTATCCTGCAGGTGAGTGTGTGTTTGTGATCCGAACGGTTCTGCCAGAATGTGAGGTATATAAGAGAAATTAAATGTATCTAACTTAAAACCCTCACCAGGTAGCCCCACAGCTGTGTTTTTGTTCTCCATTGTCGTCTGTGGTCTTCACCTCTTCTGATGACACTTACAGCTTCTGGGAAACTCTTCCGGGTTCTGCAGCTCTGTTTTTAGGGCAATTGTCTGCAGTAACAAATAGTAGTAACACCAGCAGAAGGAGAGGGAAAAACAATTCATGGTTGCGGACAGTTGCCCTTGAAACAGCCGCAGAATCTGGAAGAGTTTGTCAGCACTTCGCAACAGCTGTGCTCGAAACTCTTGTGGCACAACTGTGGACCTTTCACAGCTCATTGGTTAAATACTGCTGCCCTAAACATCCCTGGCACAAAGGAAAATATAAGGCAAGCTACAAAAGGGCAGGCTGCATAGCCTTAAGGGCTGCTTCCCCACCAGTTCTGGAGCAACAGACTCAGGGCCCCATATAACCCTACAGGGAAGGAGCCAATTCAATTTCAGCAACCTTTAATGGCATAGCAAAAAAACACACAAAAAACTACAACATACATAAATAAATAAATAAATAAACTACACCAATATGAAATGTCAATTAATTAAAAATGACCACAGGGGGATTGCACCCACACGTACACCAATCAGGTCAGCTTAGAACTGTTAGCAGTGAGGACCTTTGTGAGGAATTCAGCAACGAGAGATGTAATATCGTGCGAGAAGTCATGTAATAGGAATGCTGCGAGAAGATTGGGGGGGGGGCCAGAATAACTAGAAATGACGGCCCAAAATGGAGCAGCGAAGTTTATTGAATGTTGGGCAGTCACAGAGAAAATGAGAAACAGAATCAGGCTCAATACCAGACCAATTGCAACGCCTTTGATCGAAGGGAACCCGAGAGTAGCGGCCATTCAACATCTTGGAGGGAAATATGTTAAGCCGAGCTAACATAAAAGCCCTCCTCTCAAGGGGGTTCACAAGAAGCTGGAAATAGGAATGGCCATTGGCAAAGGTGGGAGAGATTCCATAATAAATGGGAGAACAGACCTGGTTCAGGTTAGAAAATATCCACCGGTGTTCAGACTCCCAGAGTCTCTCAAGAATATGGGATAAAGCCTGATCAAAATTGCAATTGAAAAGAGAATCTAAGGAAATGCCGATAGAGGCTAGTTTAGAGATACAAAACGCAGACCAAGAGGATTGAAAAGGGTCTTTAAGTAAATAACCAAGAAAGGAATCCGAATCAATCTTAAAAAAAAAAAGGCGTAGCCAAAATTTGAAAGTAAGGAGCCAATCCCAATATGGCAAATAGGGAAATGACTTTGTGATGTTACCACATGTCACACAAATGCGCAGCCCATCAGGCAAGGGCACCCTTTTGTCTTCCACAGCAGGAAGCACCAGAACACAGGCAGGAAAATCTCCAGAGCTCTCGCATACAGGGGTTCGAACCCCCCTATGTCCCTCTGGCATTACACAGACTGGAAATACCGATCTGTGTGACTGCGCAACACAAACCAAATTGGAACCTCACATGGCTGCTATTTACATTTGAGAAGTGATGCTCACAACCCTCAAACACATGGCAGGCACATCATCTAATAAAGTTGGTCTCCTGGTTGGAATCCTGCACTCTGCATGAGAAGCAGTGTCTTTTGTCTCACATTAAGTTCCGGGGGGGAGTGTGTTCATTGCACTACCTTCTATGCTGGCTCTAGGAGCAAGGTCGGGGGGGGGGGGTCGGATTTGGTGCAAGGCTGCTCTTTCCATGACATTCCTTGAGGACACTTAATCTTGGGAAATCGGATTTGGACACTCAATCGGAGGACACTCAATCTTGGGTCGGATTTGGTGCAAGGCTGCTCTTTCCGTGACATTCCTTGAGGACACTCAATCTTGGTTTATGTCTAATAAAGTTTTTGTTGACTTACTCAATCTTGGTCCCATCTTGTCCCCTCTGCTAGTGGAGTGGATGCACTAGCACATCAGACACTGGCCCACCAGTCTTCTCTTCGCTGAGGTCTTTGGCTCGCCTTCGTATTCCCTTCGGTTCTTCCCTTTCTTTGCCAATTCAGAGAGGGGATGCCAGGAGGGACATCCCCTACCAATCTACCCCCTGGAGGTGTCCACACCCATCAACCTTGTGGACAGGCTGTCCTTTTCTCTCTGTGTCCAGAAAACCATGATCTAAAACTGACTTGTTGGTGACAGAGTGTGTTAGGAAGCTGGAACTATACTACATTTTTAATAAATTAGAGACCTATAGTTCTTGGGTAACAATTACTGGTAGGTTATTTTTCAGGATCTGGCCTTGGGTAAAATCAGTCTATAGTCAGAAACACCCCCTAAGTTTGACCCCCAACTTTTCCAAGGATCACAGAAAATTCCATGATTTTGGCTCAAAAACCTGCCCTCAACTTATCTGTGAGATTGACTTACAGGCAAGTATCTATGGTAAGTAAAGCTGGGAAAGACCTCCCTTTCCAGGACAGCAGAGAACCCAAGGATTCTTTTTTAAAATCAGATTGCAGCAGTGAATCTGGGTGGCTCTAGAAATTGGACAACCCATTGGGTTACAAGTGAACGTGAACGTGGACTTGGGCAGGCAAGGAATCAAAATATGTATGACCAGTTTTGTTTTGTTTTTAAGGAATTACACAAAATGAGGGTAGAGGTGGGAGAAGTGCAAAGAGCAGGCTAGTAAAACTATTCTTGGATGGCCCCAAAGAGAGCATTGGTGGATGCAATAACTTGTAATACCCAGCAGGGAAACCAGAGTCCAAACTGCTGCTAGAGTAGATTTGATTGTAGACTGAAAGTTCTTTTCAGTCTTGAAAGATTATGGTATCGCGCTGTGAATTCTGGACCAGCATCTAGTGTGGTTCTGGAACAGCATCTAGTGTGGCTGAAAAGGCCAATCCGGGAGTGACAATCCCTTCCACACCGGGAGCAAGTGCAGTCTGACACTGGTCTGTCTCCCTGGCTGTGGGCCTTCCTCCTTTGCCTCTTTGCCTCAGTCTGTTGGCCAAGTGTCTCTTCAAACTGGGAAAGGCCATGCTGCACAGCCTGCCTCCAAGCGGGCCGCTCAGAAGCCAGGGTTTCCCACTTGTTGAGGTCCACTCCTAAGGCCTTCAGATCCCTCTTGCAGATGTCCTTGTATCGCAGCTGTGGTCTACCTGTAGGACGCTTTCCTTGCACGAGTTCTCCATTGAGGAGATCCTTTGGGATCCGCCCATTATCCATTCTCATGACATGACCGAGCCAGCGCAGGCGTCTCTGTTTCAGCAGTGCATACATGCTAGGGATTCCAGCACGTTCCAGGACAGTGTTGTTTGGAACTTTGTCCTGCCAGGTGATGCCGAGAATGCGTCGGAGGCAGCGCATGTGGAAAGCATTGAGTTTCCTCTTCTGTTGTGAGCGAAGAGTCCATGACTCGCTGCAGTACAGAAGTGTACTCAGGATGCAAGCTCTGTAGACCTGGATCTTGGTATGTTCTGTCATCTTCTTGTTGGACCAGACTCTAGAGTAGAGTCTGGCTTGGCTTGGAGTGAAAACTGCATGCGAACAAGACTAATTCCAATCACATCTAGCTGGAAATGACCAGCTACTGGGAATAGATGATTGTGCCTGTTGTGAATCAGCTGCTGTTTCTAACAGCAAACCTCACTCTGGCTGTGCGCAGGAGCTTGTATCACCTACATTTGATTGCTATAAGGTCATCCAATTGAATGGGGGGGGGTCTCACCCAGCCACTTCAACCAGACTCGCACACTCCATGCCCATCTCAGTAGGAGGGCTGGCTGTCTCCAGCTGATCCCAGGCCTGAAGCCAGATCTGTCCACAAGTTGCTCATGGGGCTTTATAGGAAGAGCATTTCAAACAGAGAATCTCAGAGGAGCATCCCAAGGCAAGGGCTTCTGCATCTAGGATGCCACGCAAGACCTTTGGGGAAGTGGGGTGGGGGTGGGAGGCTGCAGCATCCCAAAGTCCTCTAAGGGACTCTAATGTCCAATACTAAGGAAAAATAGGGGGAAAGCAGCTCACTCATCACAGCTGTTTTGCAAGAGATCTGAAAGGCATTTGGGGATATTTTTGCTTTAAAAAAAATAAAACTTGGTTTCACTCATAAGAACAGCCCCACTGGATCAGGCCAGAGGCCCATCTAGTCCAGCTTCCTGTATCTCACAGTGACCCACCAAATGTCCCAGGGAGCACACCAGATAACAAGAGACCTGCAAGGCTTCCTGGGAATTGTAGTTAAGAACATAAGAACAGCCCCACTGGATCAGGCCAAAGGCCCATCTAGTCCAGCTTCCTCTATCTCACAGTGACCCACCAAATGCCCCAGGGAGCACACCAGATAACAAGAGACCTGCAAGGCTTCCTGGGAATTGTAGTTAAGAACATAAGAACAGCCCCACTGGATCAGGCCAGAGGCCCATCTAGTCCAGCTTCCTGTATCTCACAGTGACCCACCAAATGCCCCAGGGAGCACACCAGATAACAAGAGACCTGCAAGTCTTCCTGGGAATTGTAGTTAAAAACATAAGAACAGCCCCACTGGCTCAGGCCAAAGGCCCATCTAGTCCAGCTTCCTGTATCTCACAGCAGCCCACCAAATGCCCCAGGGAGCACACCTGATAACAAGAGATCTCATCCTGGTGCCCTCCCTTGCATCTGGCATTCTGACATAGCCCATTTCTGAAATCAGGAGGTTGCACATACGCATCATGGCTTGTAACCCATAATGGATTTTTCCTCCAGAAACTTGCCCAATCCCCTTTTAAAGGTGCCCAGGCCAGATGCCATCCCCACATCCTGTGGCAAGGAGTTCCGCAGACCAACCACACGCTGAGTAAATAAATATTTTCTTTTGTCTGTTCTAACTCTCCCAACACTCAATTTTAGTGGCTGTCCCCTGGTTCTGGTGTTTTGTGAGAGTGTAAAGAACATCTCTCTATCCACTCTGTCCATCCCCTGCATAATTTTGTATGTCTCAATCATGTCCCTCCTCAGGCTGTAAGCTGCCAAGATAACTCATCAGTGCCCCCTTTGGCCAGCCAATGCCTCCAGCTCATCAATGCCTCCTTTGGCCAACCAGGATCCCTGCTCCTCTTACAGCCCCTGGCTTGGCTGATGGGTGCCCCAGCCTCCTTTTGGTAACTCTGCCATCCCAGCAATCCCTTCCTTTTCTTAGCATCTCCAGGGTTGCCATGGTTTCTCCCCCTCCCTCCCTTGTAAACAGTAGCAAGAGAATTCTGATTGGCTTTGGGCAATCCTGGCTGCTTGGCAACCGGCACAAAGAGTGGTTAGCAACCAGGCTGATAACATAAAACAGCTGCAGGCAGCCAAGGAGGACCGTCTGGGGAAGAGAGAGGGTGAGTTGGTGGAGCCACAGGGCTGATCTCGAGGCTTCTCTCCTTCAAGAGTGCCCAAGGTGTCTTTTGCTCTCTCTGCCTATAGACCACCTTTTCCCCCATTTTCCTTTGTGACTTATGGGGAACATTCTCTTGTCATCTGTCCTACTTTCACCCTTGCATTGTGTCCTCCTCCTCCTTTGATCAGGGCTGGCAAAGATATTTTGGTATCTGAGTAAGAACATCCCCATTTGTCTGCATGTGCTAGTAATACTTAGCACCTGTGTAGGGTGAGATTCAAACCAGGGCAGTGATAGTGCAGTCCTAGGCATATCCCACTCAGAAGTGAGTCCCATTGAGTTCAATGCAACCTATTCCCAGGTAATTGACTGGCATAGGATAAAAGCTGTTCCCCTGAAGACCTGGCCAGATAAAAGCTCTTCAGCTGATGTGTAAACCCTTTAACAGTGAGGGGACCAGGGGGTCCCGCCTGGGGGTGGCATTGCATGACTTGGGTCCTGGCCAGGGTAGAGATGGATGCGCTTGCATCCCTTCCAGACAGGTCCCTAAAGCTTCTAGGTATTGGAGTGCACTTTGGAAAATCACTGGTATGCCTCACTCCTTTTATTTGCACTTCCACACACCTGTTTTATAACCCACAATCATCAGTGTGAACTGTGCATTAAAAAAAAAAAAAAAGACTTCTGAAAGTCTGCGTCCCCTGGCGGGCTCTCTCTTTACTTCAAGATATGACCAGCCCTATGCGGAGGGTTGCAGGTGCTTTAATCAGTGGGATTCACCTCTTCAATGTACAAAATTATGTATTCATCTTCGTACGTAATTTCATTAGTGATTATTTCACTGGGGTAAATGGCAGCTTTGCAAAATGGGAAGTAGGTATGGGACTCCCGAAACATACTTTGTGTTGTCTGGTGTGTTCCGTGGGGCATTTGGTGGGCCGCTGTGAGATACAGGAAGCTGGACTAGATGGTCCTATGTCCTGATCCAGTGGGGCTGTTCTTATGTTCCTATGTTCTTAAATGACTCTGGAGTTCAAACAAAGGAAACTGTATATTCTAGTCACACAGAATGGATCTAAGCAGGTTCAGACAAGCCAGTCAGGTCTCTGTAGGCTGGCTAGCTTAATGACCTTCTCAACTTAACATCATGGCTGAGAGCAGCTCATTGGAAGAACAGAACCCTTGTACAGTCTGCTGTTAATTTCCCCAAATCATCTGTTAAATATACATGTCTAAGAACCGTAGGGTTTTGCCTGCTCCATGCATTTAAAAAAAAAATAAATTTGATGTGCTAGTGAGTGAGAGAAAGAGATTAAGACCTTCTGTGAAGGAGGCTTGCAATACACAGATATCTGCAAAATGAAAAATTAATTAAAAGGAGCTGGGACAGTCTAAACCAGTGTTTCTCAAACTGTGGGTTGGGTCCCACTAGGTGGGTTGCGAGCCAATTTCAGGTGGGTCCCCATTCATTTCAATATTTTATTTTTAATATGTTAGACTTGATGCTCCCATGATATGTGACTGCATTTTGGGAAGTGTTACAGATCTGTACTTTTAACAAGCTACTATGTATGTTCTTTTAACAATGTTAGTAAATGGGACTTACTCCTAGGTAAGTGGGGGAAGGATTTCAACCTAGATTGTTAAAAATTTTCCTGCTTGATGATGTCACTTCTGCTCATGACATCACTTTGGGTGGGTCCTTACAGATTCTTATTCTAAAATGTGGCTAAATGTGTGAGAACCGCAGGCCTAAACCATTTGACAGCCTTACTTAGTTCCACGATGGAAGAAAGCAGGGATATTCGTGCCATAATATATTTGAAAAACATTAGTTGTTCAGTACCCCTGGGGGCTGGGGATAAGAATAGGCCCTCAGTTTGGCTGTACTTGTCGTAAGAGGCGACTAAACAGCCACCGGGTAGATGGGACTCATCAGCCTGGGAAGGCAGCTCATCTGAGAGAAGGAAAACTCTGATCCCAAACCTCCACTGCCTTGTGGCTACATCCATTTATGGAAAAGGCTTCAGGAGTCAACCTCGAGGCAAAATCCGGAGCCGGAGTCCCTGAGGCAGTTCATGGCTGAACACAGTCACGTTCTGGCAACTCCTGCGATGCCGCTGGAACCAACCGTATTGGCCTCTGCCTTTCCATTGGACCATTTCAGCGACGTGGAGAGGGGGGATTTGCTGCATGGGTAACAGCCTATCCTCCATACCTACTTTACCCAGGCTACGCGCACTGGAGAGGACACTGTTCCAGAACCACCATTCAGAGCATGACACCATAGTCTTCCGAGACTGAAGGATGCCAACAACAAGTTGTTCAGATAGGGGCTGCCCACAGCTGCAAGTTCCTTGGAGAGGAAAGCTCCTGGGGATGCATCCTGCCCAGCGCTATGTCCCATGCTTGCAAGACATGGTTGCAGAACAAACACAGTGTTGGACATGAAGATCCTTAGGAAGCTGGTTCATAATAAGTCAGACCATATAGGTCCAGATAGGCCAGGATTGTCACCACAGACTAGCAGGTGCCTCTCCAACTTTTTGGACTTTCCTCTGCCGTGCCTGGGGATGTGGCCAGGATTACCCGTGGAAGGTCCCAGTATCAGAGCAGATATTCGTTCCCTTGAGCCGTGGTTCTTCCCATGAAGGGGTACATATAGCAGCAACCCTGTCTCAGGATGGATTGCCACAGTTGCACAAGCCAAGGCCTGGGCTGCATATTGGAAGCAAGAGACGCTGAAACCAGCAGGGGGTGTTGGTTTGGCTTTTGCTTATTCTACCGCTTGTGGCCCACTGAACCAAATGCCAGAGGCATCACTAGGGTTGGTGGACTCCAGGGTAAGAACTCATGTCACCCTTATGGACCTCCTCCCATACCAGACTCCTTAGTCATGTTTTTTGTACTCACGTTAGTTTGTAAATCACAATTCCTGTAGATCGCTTAATGCAGTGGCAACAGCAGTGGCAAACAACCAGCAAAATTAAAATGTTGTCCCACCCCCTAGTGACACCCCTGCCCAATGCAAAGCCTTGACCAACTCCCTATTTTTTCAGCCTCTGGCATGCTGCAAAACCAGAAATTTTGAGTCTCTGGTGGTCTTCTGTAGCTGCATTTGATGGGTTGATGATTGTGCAACTTTCCACCTTTTGAGAAAACTGGGAATGAAAATGGAGAGGAAGTAGAACAGGCAACTTGCTGTAATCGCTGCAAGTAGTTTTTTTATTAGACCTGATGACCCCTTTCTATATTGCCTGCCTGCCTGCCTCCAAGGGGCAGCGTACTTTCTCTCTAACCTACCCTGCCGTTTTAGCCTCATGACTACCATTTTGAGAAGGAGAGCTGGTGACTGTCCCCTTGGGTCCACCTTCATGAGCTTCATGGTGCAGTAGAGTTTTAAGCATGGTGACCTTGGTCCCGGCCCAGCACTTGAACAATTCCACCATGAGGTGCTCCGTGCATTTTTAGCCACCATCTTGGAAGAAGAAAACATGAACAACCAGCTCCAGTTGGAAAGGAGACCCCCTGTTTAAAAGAAGGGAACTTTGAATCAACAGAAATATGTCCTGAAGTGGTTGTTCACAGCAGCTTATGCTGAAATTTTATTTCATGACGCATGAGAAATGATGCATTCTCGGCATCACCTGGTAGGTCAAAGTTCCAAACAACACAGTCCTGGAACGTGCTGGAATCCCTAGCATGTATGCACTGCTGAAACAGAGACGCCTGCGTTGGCTCGGTCATGTCATGAGAATGGATGATGGGCGGATCCCAAAGGATCTCCTCTATGGAGAACTCGTGCAAGGAAAGCGCCCTACAGGTAGACCACAGCTGCGATACAAGGATATCTGCAAGAGGGATCTGAAGGCCTTAGGAGTGGACCTCAACAAGTGGGAAACCCTGGCCTCTGAGCGGCCCGCTTGGAGGCAGGCTGTGCAGCATGGCCTTTCCCAGTTTGAAGAGACACTTGGCCAGCAGTCTGAGGCTAAGAGGCAAAGAAGGAAGGCCCACAGCCAGGGAGACAGACCAGGGACAGACTGCACTTGGTCCCAGCGTGGAAGGGATTGTCACTCTCGAATTGGCCTTTTCAGCCACACTAGACGCTGTTCCAGAACCACCTTTCAGAGCGCAATACCAGAGTCTTTCCAGACTGAAGGTTGCCAATACAAAACAAAAATGCTGAAATGCAGCGGTTTTTTTTGGGGGGGGGGGGTGTTTGCTGCCATAGATGAAGGCAGACACCCCTCTGGATGTTGTGTGTCAAAATCTGGCCCTGGTGTCAGTGCACCTGTGAGATGCCCTATTTTCTTGTCTTTGGTTGCAGGTCACAGCCATGGCCACTCTGAGTATGAAGCCGGGCCAAAGGTTCACCCTCCCGGATTGGCACACCAGCTTCGACCTCATCTCGACCAACGCGCAGCGGCAGCGCTCCGCCTCCCACCAGATCAGGCAGGAGGCGCGGATCCTTCGCAACGAAACAAACAACCAGGTGGGGAGGGCGGCCTTAACCTCCTTGGCCAAAGTTTTTTTCTGTGGACTCATAAAAGGAGGGGGGGAAAGAGGCGAAGCCAGGTAGGAACTATCCAGTGAGGTTGGTGGATCCATGCCCAGAAATTCTGGGGTCCTGGGTCCGTGCCCAGAAATTGAGGGGGCCCTGGTCAGGCAGGGAATCATTGCAGGATAGCCAGGATAGAAATATAAATTCCTTGGGCCCTCCTTATCCAAGTGCCGCCGCCTAGGGAGGTACGTGGGGCGGCGGCAAGAAATAGGGCCTTCTCCGTAGTGGCACCAACGCTATGGAACTCCCTTCCCCTTGACTTGAGAATGGCTCCCTCTCTTGAGACTTTTTGGCAAGGCCTGAAGACCCTTCTGTTTAAACAGGCCTTCTGAGTTCTCGGCCTTTTAACATCTTTTTAACGTCTTTTAATATTTTTTACAGGCCTGATTCTTTTATGACTTGCTGCTGCTCTATGCTCTTTTTACCTAGTTTTACTCTGACTGCTGTTTTTTTTATGATGCGTTAATATGTTTTTATTTGTTTTTTAAATTATGTTTTTAATATGTTGTAAGCCGCCTTGAGTCCCTTCGGGGAGAAAGGCGGGGTAAAAATAAAGTTGTTGTTGTTGTTATTATTATTATCCAAAGGTTTGAATATTGTGAATGCTGAGCCTGCAGCTGGAGGACCTCAATCTCCCGGACACAACCAGAAAGCTCCGGCTGTCTCTGGAGGTGTTCTGAGGTGCGGAGAGGGCATGTGTGGCCTTCCCCTGCCTCAGGACACCTCTGAACATGACTGGAAGTAGTCAAAATGTGAACTAAACGTGCCTTCTGGTCATATCCAGGAGGCTTCTGGGAATGGAGCGGAAGTATGGAGAAGGGGGGCAGTGGAGACTGCTGCACTCCAGCAAAGGCTTCCCCAGCACAGATGATGTTTACCATTCTGCAGGGGAGCCTCCGCAAAGCCCCTCCAAGGACCCCCAGTCTTTGCACTGGCCAGTCGCATCTGCCCAGAAATCTGGGCACAAAGCCCGCTGGGGTGTTGGAATCCGGAAGTGGCTGGCCAGTGCAAAGACTGGGGGTCCTTGGAGGGGCTTTGCGGAGGCTCCCCTGCAGAATGGTAAGTGTCATTCACATGTGGGAGGGCTAAGGCAGGTCACTGGATCTGGCCCACAGACCAGAGTCTGGACAGCCCTAGGGTTAGAGCATGGGAGAGGCTCCCTTTCAGCACGGCTCTTCCTTTTTGAACCCAGGGAGTGGTGAGAGGAGCAACAGAGGTGGAAAGGTGCAGGCAGACGGACAGAGGTAGATGCCCATGTCAGCCCATGACGAGGAGACAATCTGTCTAGAAAAAAAGGCTCCTCGTGGCAGACACAATTGAGACATATAAGATTATGCATGGGGTGGATAGAGTGGCTAATGGGATGTTCTCCCCCCTTATACAACACCATAACCAGGAGGCAACCATGAAATCGAGTGTCAGAAGAGTTAGTACAGACAAAAGGAAACATTTCTCCAGCATGTAATTAATCTTTGGAACTCCTTGCCACCAGATGTGGGAATGGTACCTGAAGGCTTAGTTGCCTTGGAAAGGGGATTGGCCAGATTGATGGAGGAAGGTCTGGTGTTGAAAGGCTCTCTTTGGGTACCTGGAGCACGTAGGGGGTACAAATGGAAAAAGTGGGAGAATGTCTGTGCGCTTGAACAAAGAACTGCTTTGATCCCATTTGCAAAATGGTGAGGAGATGTGAACTCTACCTTCCTGCTCTTGGTGTTCACCTTCCTACAGCCTCTCTCTCCCCAAGCACTCTGCTAATTTCTAGCATGGGAGAACCAATCCAGAGTAAGTGCCTGGGGCGAGGGATTGCAGGAGGGTAGATTGTAAGGGGAGGGTTTTGTATTCCTCACCCACATTTCTTTCCTCTTTCCCGTCCCACAAGCTTCCGGGAACAGCCCATTTGTGAAGTCAACTGAGGCAGTTGCCTTGGGCAGCAGATTTGCAGAGACCCGCACCTTCTGCTTCTCCTGGAATTGAGAGAGGAAGGGGGGAGCGTGGGGGAGAGTGTGAGAGTGTTCTAGCCAACCACTCTCCACCATGATTCCCCTTCCTCTTTGAATGTAGGGAGTAGGAGAAGCAGTGGCTGGCGCACTGCTGATGGGGGGGGAGAAGCAACATTTGGTGTGCTGTCTCAGGTGACAAAGTCTTGGGCCAGCACTACAATCGCTTCTGCTTGCAAATAACCTTTCTACCTTTATCTTGAAAAGATATGAATAGGTTGCATATTCAGAAGTAGCTTCCCTGCTGGGGAAAGCGGTTTGTGAAGGCGACACGTTCAAAGGTGCTGGACAGGAACTAGCCCAGGCATTGAAGGGGCAGCCTCGGGAACGGGCCTTGCCTTGCTCTTTTGGAAAGCATTGGTCGAAACTTGTGCTTCCCTCCACTCCTGTCCAGACGAAATGGGACGAACATGACAACCGCACGCGTCTGAACGAGCGCATCGACTGTGTCAACCGGTGGAAAGAGGATCTGGATAAATGCCTCACGGACATCGACACGGAAATCAACGCCTTGACCCAAGTATGTGGGACGACGGACTTGGAGGGGGGGTGGGTACATGATCTTTAAGCACCTTCAACATCATCTCCCAGCTGAGCTATAGACTTGGCTGAATTCCAGGTTGTCACATTTTGTCACCTTGTCCAACCTTTCCCAAAGGCCACCAAAATCAGTATCTAGAAAACAACCTGCGAGGGGGGGAAAAAAAGAGGGGAAAGGTCAAGAAGGAGCGTCTTGGAGAGGGACAGGATACAATCGCTTCATGTCCCAGGTTAGGTTTCTGCAAGAAAGAAATAATGGTATATTTTGCTTTGAGTGTTCCTGTCTTAAACATGCACTTTCCCTGCTGACTTTTGATGGAGTCGGGTGTCTAATAAGCAGGCTTAGGGTTTAATTTCCAGTTTAATGATTGATGGGGCAGTGCAGGTTGGGAGCAAGCAATTGATGTGGTGGCATTTCAGCAGAATGTTGGATCCTGCTGGAATCCAGTTGATCCATCTGGAAAATATACCCCGAGTCAACCTGACTGGTCTCTGTGTCCACTTATTTTTTAGAGTTTTATATCCTACCTTCAAAAAGGCAACCATTGTGGGACACACAGTGCTAAAAGGGGGGGGGGGTTGGCTAGATTTCTAGAAGAAAAATCCATCACAGGTTACAAGCCACGATGGGTTTGTGCAACCTCCTGTTTTTAGACGTAGGCGACCTCAGAACGCCAGGTGTAAGGGAGTGGCAATTGAGTGCAGGTATCTTATTGTCTTGTGTGCTCCTGGAAGCATCTGTTGGGCCGCTGTGAGATGCAGGAAGCTGGATTTGATGGGCCTTTGGCCTGATCCTCCAGGGCTTTTCTGATGTCCTTCTGAGCAGGCAGATCCAGCCTAAGAATCCAAGCCCTCAATGTCCCCAGAAAGGACGGGAGGAAAGGAGAGGCCACTCCTTGACCCTGTTTTCACATTGCCTTTCAGATGAAGGAGGCCGCGGAGCGTGCACTGCAGGCGAAGAACCTGCCGCTTGATGTGGCTATTGAGTGCCTCACCCTCCGGGAGAGCCGCCGGGGCATTGAGGTGGTGAGGGACCCTGCGGAGGAGGAGCTGCACAAAGAGGTGGAGGTGATCGACACAGCCAAGAAGGACCTGCAGCAAAAAATTGATGAGGCCTTTGAGCAGCTCTGGTGAGGCATAGGGTCTTGGTGGGGGAGAAGAGGAGTCACGCTGGAGGTGCCAGTTGCACTCAAGCCAGCCCTGGGTAGATTTGAACAGCCTGTCTGCATGAGTGGGGAGTTTATTTGAACACCAGCTATTTCTCCGAGTGTTTGTTACTAAAGCCATTCGCTAAACCAGCGTTTCTCAAACTGTGGGTCCCAACCCACAGTAGGTAGGGACCCACTTGGTAGGTTGGGACCCTGTTAGTTGTGGGTCCCACACAGCCTCAAATGAAAACACAGGAGAATGGAAAGATCAGATAACTAATTGCCCCAAGCCCTGAGGCCTCTTGCCTCAAGAGCTGAGCTCCTGCAGTTTACTAGCTTGTGTGAATGTAGAGAGAAAAATGTTTGAGCATCATTCAGGTGTGTTCCCCCCCCCCCAAGTCCATCAGTAACAGGTAGTTGGGCAGGTAAAAGCTGGGTCAGTAACTAAACCCCTCAAGCCTTAAGGCTATTCATGAGGGCTACTCATTATGAGAAATAGATCAAGTTTTTGCAAATAAATAAAAAAAAATTACTTGTAAAAAAAATAAAAATATTATTGCTTTCTAGATCACCTTTTTTAAAAGTCTCATAAAGTTAGGTGGGTCCTGACAGTGTCATTTACAAAAGTGGATCTCTGTCCTGAAACGTTTGAGAACCCCTGCACTACAGCAGTTTGAGACATTGCCTTTGCCTCCAGTGCACAAAAGTTTAGGAGGGGGGGAAGTCTTAGCCTCTAGCTGTAAAATTGGTCTTAATGTTTACATATGCAGGGGATGGACAGAGTGGATAGGGAGATGCTCTTTACACTCTCACATAACACCAGAACCAGGGGACATCCACTCAAATTCAGTGTTGGGAGAGTTAGAAAAGAAAAAAGAAAATATTTCTTTACTCAGCATGTGGTTGGTCTGTGGAACTCCTTGCCACAGGATGTGGGGATGGCGACTGGCCTGGACGCCTTTAAAAGGGGATTGGACAAGTTTCTGGAGGAAAAATCCATTATGGGTTACAAGCCATGATGTGCATGTACAACTTCCTGATTTTAGAAATGGGCTATGTCAGAATGCCAGATGCAAGGGAGGGCACCAGGATGAGGTCTCTTGTTATCTGGTGTGCTCCCTGGGGCATTTGGTGGGCCGCTGTGAGATACAGGAAGCTGGACTAGATGGGAGTATGGCCTGATCCAGTGGGGCTGTTCTTATGTTCTTATATCTGTGGAATGACAGAATTTCAGCAGCTCTGCCCATTCAGAGGATCACTTTTGGAGCTCCAAAAGATTTTTTAAAGATTGGTTGGTCTGGAAGCTGGACTAGATGGGAGTATGGCCTGATCCAGTGGGGCTGTTCTTACGTTCTTAACTACAATTCCCAGGAAGCCTTGCAGGTCTTCTTGTTATCTGGTGTGCTCCCTGGGGCATTTGGTGGGCCGCTGTGAGATACAGGAAACTGGACTAGGTGGGCCTCTGGCCTGATCCAGTGGGGCTGTTCCTATGTTCTTACATTATTTCTTGTTCACAGCCTCTTGCAGGAGGCCCGCCAGCAGCTGAATATGGACCACCGTGGGAAAATGGAAGCCCTGGAGATTGACCGGACCTGCACTTCGCTCAGTGTTAACTCGCCCAACATTTCTTACAAAGTCAACCCTACCCGAGTGCCGATTGGGTAAGGGGCTCCCTGCTGCCATCCTGTGCGTCCAAAGCCCCTGCTTCAGCCCTCCTCCCGGCTTTGTCAAGTAACCAGTTTGGAGGAAGCTGTTGTCGGCTCGGCTCCACCTTTTGCACTGTGCAACATTAGGGGTTGCGATGTGGTTGTCTTCCTTGGCTGGTTAGTACCCCAGACGGCATAGTGCAAGGCATGCTGGGGTACTATCCAGCGAGGTAGCCAGGTATGCTGTGACCCCTGATGTTGGGTGGTGCTAAGCCAAACAGGTGGCGTGGGGGGGCCTTTGTGAGAGGACATGCTGGAAGTGCCTTCAAGGCTGGAAGAGGCAGCGCTGGCCGCCACACGCACTAACTGGCACCAAACCTAGTGGTGCGCTAGAGCCAGCACTGTAAAAGGTGTTTCTTAGGCCAGATAGCAGAGGGCAATTTGCATGTGCACCCACTCCTCTGTATTCTTGTATGTGATCTGAGTCTTTCTGTGTGCCCTGCCGTGGACTGAACAATCGTTTCTCCCTTGCTCTGCCAAGGGGGTTCCATTCCTGAGCGGTTTCCTGAACCCCCACCAGCGAAATGAAGTGATTGTTCTGCCCTCTGTTCTCCTTCCCGTCCACACAATAACCCTGAAGTGTCTCTGAAGTTTTGGAAACCGCTGTTAAATCCATCATGAACATGCTGGAGGTCTGGTCTAGAGGGTTGAGCTTCCATTTGCCTGAAGGTAACATCCGAAGGTCGCCGGTTCGAGGCCACCGGCACCGTGCGACCTTGAAGCAGCTGACAAGCTGAAGCCGAGCTATTCCATCTGCTCTGAGCGTGGGAGGATGGAGGCCAGGATGTGCGACCAGATCAAGAAAGAAACATCTGAATGTTGTGGTTTCTTGAAAGATAGAAACCTTCTTTCAAATTGTAAAAATCCCTACGGGGATTTAAATTGCCTGCCTATGTAAACCGCCTTGAATAAAGTCTAAGGAGATATCTGAGGACCAAGAAAGGCGGTATAGAAATACCTGTATTATTATTTATTATTATGCTGACAGAGTGGGGGGAGGGTTTGGACTTGAAACTCCTTCCAAACGACCAAGCGAGTGATTCTTCTGGCTCTTGTAGATCCCTCACCCCAGAGCAATGGGACCAGTATAGCCAGTACAACAAGGATCGGGCAGAGGCAGAACTGAAAGCAGCTGCAGACCTGCGGGAAGCGATGGCCCTCACCATTGCCCAGGCAAGTGACCCCAGTTCTTCCCAACTCTTAAGAACCAATCAGTGTCGTGTGGTTGATCTGTGGAACTCATTGCCACAGGATGTGGGGATGGCATCTGGCCTAGATGCTTTTAAAAGGGGATTGGACACATTTCTGGAGGAGAAATCCATCACAGGTTACAAGCCATGATGTGTATGGGCAACCTCCTGATTTTAGAAATGGGCTGTGTCAGATGCAAGGGAAGGCACCAGGATGCAGGTCTCTTGTTGTCTTGGGTACTCCCTGAGGCATTTGGTTGGCTGCTGTGAGATACAGGAAGCCAGACTAGATGGGCCTATGGCCTGATCCAGCGGGGCTGTTCTTATGTTCTTAGTGTCATTAAAATTGCTGCAATACTGAAAATGTGGAATGGAGTCATCGGAAGTTAAGGTGTTTTTCCCCCTACAACGTACTGCCATTAAAAAGCCCAAATATTCTGCTAGTTGGAAAAGGGAGACAATTTGTCCTACCATGTGAAGTTTGGCCTGGAGAAGCCACTCAGTGAAAGGCATAATCTGACCACACATCAGAGCGAACCGATGAGCTATGGATAAGTTTTTTTATAAAACTTAAGAGTTTTATAAAACTCTTGTAAGAGTCAAGTTGTAAGAGTCCTCCGTTTGTGCCTGTGTTTTAAAAGTCTATGAGCCAGTTTGTAGTGTTCTGTTTGGGTTGCACTTTACTGAGAAATGGAACCCAGACTGGGAGCAAAACTACATGTCTGGCTCTTCCGACAGAGAGCAAATGTTCTTAATGATGCTTTATCTTCAGCCAACTCACAGGCCTCCCTCCCCCCACATTGCAGTGCAAACTGCGTGGTCTTGGTCTCAGCGGGGTGGTACCCCTGAATCTGGGCTGCACCACATCAGACTGCAAGTGAGAGTTTACATCAGGGCTGGTCCAAGACCTGCTGGCACTTGAAAGGACGTACCAAATGCCGTTACACCTAAACTGGCAGTGTGCCACTCTACTACTCCATCTCCTGCCTGCTTGCTGGATTTGAAAAGGAAGACGGGGAACTGAGCAGGATTGGAGAGCAGTAAGCAGAGTCTCTCTCTGTCTCCGTCTACTCTCCACACTTCCTCTTGTTTTATTCCTTCACTTCCTTTTCAAATCCAGTGGGCAGGAAAAATGAGAGTGACGGAAGGTGCTGGTGAGTTGCTGGCAAGGGAGGTGTGTGCCATTTGACATGCCACCTTAGGTGGCATGAGGTTTTGGGCTCTCCTTGTTCACGACTTTCAGCTGGAGTTTTAAAAATGCTTTCAGATCGGTCCCAGCTGCTGAAATCACAGTAATGTACATTATCTTTGTTGGCGAGTGTCGTTGGAGAACCTTAAGTCACTCACACACCTAATCTTCCTCACAGGGCTGTTTTATGGACAAGAGTGGGGAGTGTGCTGCCCTGAGCAACATGGAGGAAGAGTCTTATAAACAAACTCTAACTGGGCAACAAAACAGGAGATGGCTTTTTTTTTCAGGCGCTTGGAAATGGGCTGAAAAGGACCACTACTTGCAGTGTGGACTCTCAACCCACTTTCACCTTGGTTAAAAAGTTTTTGTAGTTTTTTTAATAGAGTTGTAGAGTTGGAAGGGACCCAAAAAGCCATCTAGAAATCCTCCTAGAGTGTCTCCAGCAGGCACCTATCGAGCCTCTGCATGAAGATCTCCAGAGACGGAGAATCCACCATCTCCCTTGGTAATTGGTTCCACTGCCAAACTGCCCTGACCATCAATAATTTCTTCCTGGTGTCCAGTTGGAGCCTCTTCACTTGCCCTGATCCCCTGGATCTAGTTCTATTCTCAGGCACTTCCTATTTTTCAGTGGGACAAACAGAAATGCCTGTAGTTGAATCCTTCTCAACGTTTTGAACACTCTGGAAAACCATCTCCCGGCTAACTTTTTAAACATGCATTTGCCCCCCTAGACCGACAATGAACTGGAAGCTCAGCGCGTGGCCAGCGAATTTGCCTTCAGGAAGAGGATCCACGATTTGGAAAGAGCCCTTGACGAGCTGCGCTGGCAGGAGAAGAATGTCAGTCTCTGATTTGCGTTTCAGAACAGCACGTGCTGAGATGTGCCTGTAGAGGATGAGTTTACACTGGGGGTTGTGGCTGTCCTGGATGCAAAGCTTTTGTGTTTCTCTCGAAGTTCTTAGGGACACCCTTGGGCAAAATGGGAATGATGCTTTCTGGGCTAAGAGGACCTCCTTTTAGTGGCGGTTCTCATTTATTTCAGCCGAGTGGTGCAACTGTCCTTATTCAACCCAGCCCAGCATCAGTCCCTGTGCCTATTTGTGGGTCCATCCTTTGTCTTAAAAGACTGTGACCCTTTTCACACCAGGCAACACTTCCCCCGTTTCTCTTCCTACGTAAGCAGCTTTGGATGTTTTCATTGAAAAGCTGTATATAAATATTAATACTGCAGGCTGGCTCAGGATCTCCAAAAGTTGTGGCTGCCTTCATGCGTGGTGCAGGCCTTGCCATGTCGAATGCCAGCCCCCCAGTGGCTGCCACTTCTTCCACTCCCTGGGTTCAAAAGAAAGAGGCAAATGGTTGTTGTATACTTGGTCTCACTCCCAGGGTTTTGGGGTGCTCAGAGTTGTTGGTTCTGAACCCTAGAGCCCTCAAAGATCCCTGTTCGGTAGTACTGCCACCACCCTGTAAGAGCCAGTGCCTCAGTCCAGGGACACCGAGACCCTCTAGGCTTAACTATATCCCTTGTAGGCACTGAGCACTTCCTTTACTTAAAATCTCAGTCCTCAAGTTACTAGTCCACAATGAGGATTTTTGGTAGCTTGCTGAACGGCTAGGCAGGATTCTGAATCTTTGTCCCCAACAGACAATGAACCAACATGGTAAAAGGATTTTTACTTTATCAAGTACATAGGGTTACAAAAAGTTACAAAAGGCAGCAAATGCTAGAGGCATAAAAGCTTCTAGGAAACATATCAGCATAAAACAACAAAGCTAACTGGCTAACTCTATTATTCTCTGACTCTCACCTGGGTCAGCTTCTTTTGTAGATCCTCAGGTCAGTTACATAAGAGGCCACATGGTCCTGGCGGGTGAGGATGTGCCCCCACCACCTATCTCACCAAGAGACAAAGACCCAAAAGACCCTGTCCTCCGGAAGTGGGGCTGGAAGCTCGCCCTCTCAGCTCTTCCCTCCCCCCTGGAGATCTACAGCTGCATTCCATCCTTGATGGGCGTCTTTCTGGCTGCCTGGGTGCTACACAATCACCTTCCATTGAGTTGTAAATTCCTAGCAGCTAGGACTGCAAGCCACTTCTGTGTTACTGTTTTAGCTTGGTTCAGGCTTCACATGTCACTAGGCCCAAACTGTACATATTCATGACAATGGTGTGTTGGAGATACTCTGCTGCAGCTATTTTCAAGACTTGTCTGCAGGGGTGCTGCAGGAGTTTGGAGTGCAGCAGCTGAAATAGTTGAAAAACTCATCCAGGTTCTGTGGCTGTTACTAGGGCAACTGTCTGTAGGAACAGTAGTTCTGCTGGCATGGGAAGAGGGACAGGCAAGTCATTACTGTGGACAGGTACCCTAAAAACAGAGCTGCAGAACCCGGCAGAGACTCTTGGAAGCTGGAAGCGACATCACAAGAGCCTAAGACTGTAGAGAAGACCATAGCGGTCAGTGTGCCATGAGAAGGAAAATGTTGAAAATTGCTTCTCTAGCACATCTCTCCCGCACATTTCATCTTCTGTTCCATTGTTCCTCTTTCTTTTTGATCTGGAGGAGGAATGGGGTGGTGGGTGGCAGTTCACCGCTGGAGGCACCCGTCCGCATTGATGGGCCTGACCTGCCCAGCTCTTTCTGGATGTCAGGAAACTGGACTTGGTTTCCCTCTGAGAACTTTGGTAGGTGTGGAAATGAGGGAAGTTGCTTTGAAATGTAAATTTTTTTTTTGGCCTGTATTGAAAGCAGAGACACTCTTCCTATAAGAACCTTTTATATTTAAGTGTGAATATCTTAAGTATTGACAGGTCTGGATCTCTAAGGGCAGTACAACCTTCGTAGTTGGTATCAGTTGGAAGAATTAGGAATAAAGAGGGGGTGAGCTCCAGATGGCCAAGTTACCAGATGAGCTCAGACCCAAGGACAGAAATAGGTGCTGTTTTTAAAAAATATATATTTTATTTATTTATTACAGATACAGGTAAGGAAAATGGGTTATACTTAGGGCAGGTACTACACAGGTTACACATGAGGGTATTGGCCCTAGATTACAACATGCATCATTCCAAAAAAAAAATACACAATCAAATGATTGTAAAAAAAACACACAATAATCATCAATACCAAGGTGATCATATTTATCAGTATAAAAATTTAGATTTATCGAAACACTCAATATTATTTAACTAAAATTATCTATCCAGTCATAAAAAGGCTTCCAATACTTTCTTACTCTATTTAAATCTCTCTCTTTCATTCTTTCTGTTAAAACTTCCGTTTCTGCTATTTCATAAACTTTGTCTATTAAATTTTCTCTAATTGGCACGTCTGTGGATTTCCATTTTTGCGCAAACAATATTCTTGCTGCTGTAGCAATATGTACAATAAGGTATTTCTTACATTGGTCTTTATTTTCTGATGTCACATTTAGGAGGAATATTTCAGGTTTGAATGGTAATACACACTTCAATATCTCTTGCAGAAATAGGTGCTGTTTTGATGTCTCCCAGCCACCTATGAAACGGAGATTGACAGGATGATGGGTCAAGGTGGCATGGTTCAGCACAAATTTGAGAGAGCTGATTGGTCTAAGCCAATGTGGGTTTTGGGGATAAAGGTGGGCAAGGTGCACCCATAGGTGCCTATTCTCAGAACCATGGCTGTGGGGCACTTTGCCGGATGGACATTGACTGGGACTTCAAGATGTAGTCTGTTAGTAAGTACAGGTTGAGTCTCGGTGCCCGCAAGGGTTCTGTTTTCAGCACCTACGTGGATAGCAAAAATCACATTAAAGGAAATCCATTTTTAAAAAACCATGTCTCTTTGTTCAGCGATTTAAAAACAACCTTCTGACCTTTGTAATGCACGACAGGAGCATTAGGCAGACTCTTAGGCAGAATCGATTGTTCTCTCTCCAGATGCTTAGAAAGGCTTCACTCCCTTAGAAAGGCAGCAACCCCCTCCTTCATCAGAGGAGGGGACAATCACTTGCATTTTTCATGTGCTCATGGGGAAGGGAGGGGTCGCTTGCCTGGGAGTGAAGCTGTTCTAAGCGCCTGGAGAGAGAATGATGGATGGATTGTCTGTCAGCTGCCCTTTCCTGCACAAAGAGGCTACTGTAAAGCAACTTTTTTCCTTTAAATTAAAGGCCCTTCTCATCACATTGAGATAAAACAGCAGGTGAAAAATCCATGAATAATTAGGTTATACCTGTAGCTAGATTCTTTGTTTGTTGCTGCTTCCAAATGTATTGTACGTACTCAGCTGGGCTGCCCCTTTATTAGCCCTTTGGGGTGGGGTCAAACACCTTACTTGCAAATGGAGTTTAGTTTTAATAAATCTTTTCTTTTAAGATCACTGGAGTCGTTATTTGTGGATAAACAAGGGAACTGCACTGTTAGAAGGGACCTGGTGGAAAGGGTGGAGATTGAATTTGAAGTCCCCTTTTCATTTTTTTCTACTCCCCCCCCCCCCAAAATCTGTGGTGGTTAGCTGCAAGCAGAGAGGGGACAGGTGGGAGAATATCACTCGGTGGGTTAGCGAGGTGGAGATGCTGTGTGAAGGTGTGGGGCTGGTGCTTTGGCCCTCTGGCACCCACTGGACGCCCCTCATGGTTTGTTCCTGGCTCTGCAAGATCAACCCTCATGGTGTCCTTGATTTCCTCAGACCTTGGAAGAAATTGCTGAAATGGAAGAGGACATCCGGCGCTTGGAGGAAGACCTCCGGAGAAAGGTGGCGAATCTGAAACTGGCCCACACTCGCCTGGAGACCAGGACTTACCGTCCCAACATGGAGCTGTGTCGTGACCAGGTAACGAAGGGACGTGACGTCATGACATCGAAGGGAAGAGGTGGACCGAACTACTGATGTGTATGTCTCAAAAAAAAGACAGCATAGGCACTTGGAAATGAGCATTCAGGACAAAGAAATAGCTGCTGGCCTTGTGGGTGAGGGGAAGGATGGGAGGAAGGGGATAACTATCTGGCTTGCTTCAGATGACTATCCCTTATTGCCGTGCATGAGGATGCCTCTCCTTGGACTGACGTGTACCCCCAACCCTCTCACCTTCAAGAGGAGTTTGCTCTCCATAAACTGCAGTTCCATGTTATATAACCCTTTTTCTAACTCTAGTTAACAAGCCACAGTTCCCTGAGTTTGTACATAGCATGAAACTGTGGTTTGCTTTGACGTGAAAGCAAAAGATTGCAAGAATGGGGGGGGAGGGGAGGGAAAACTGCTTTGAGCCCAAAGGGAGGGCAGGCTCATTCATAGCACTCTAAACCAGAGGTTCCCAAATTTTTCAGCACCATGACTCACCTCATCCTCTGCAGTGGGTTGAGATGCTCCTGGTGGTGCTTCCGGAGGCCTCAGAATGGCCTGCAGAAGCCTCAGGAAGCGGCTTCCAGTTTTCAGAAGCAAACTGGAAGTGGCTTCCGAAAAACATAAATGGCTTATGGAGGCTTCTGCGGGCCATTTGGAGGCCTGCGGAGGCATGACACAGATAAGCCCTCCGGAGGCTCCTGGTAATTCTTCAGCCTCTGGAACGCCTCCTATTTGGAGCCATTCAGAGCGGGCGGGAGGGTCCAGCCCACGACCCACTGTTTGGGAACTCCTGATCTAAACAACACCGTCCTGGAACGTGCTGGAATCCCTAGCATGTATGCACTGCTGAAACAGAGACGCCTGCGTTGGCTTGGTCATGTCGTGAGAATGGATGATGGCCGGATCCCAAAGGATCTCCTCTATGGAGAACTCGTGCAAGGAAGCGCCCTACAGGTAGACCACAGCTGCGATGCAAGGACATCTGCAAGAGGGATCTGAAGGCCTTAGGAGTGGACCTCAACAGGTGGGAAACCCTGGCCTCTGAGTGGCCCGCTTGGAGGCAGGCTGTGCAGCATGGCCTTTCCCAGTTTGAAGAGACACTTGGCCAACAGTCTGAGGCTAAGAGGCAAAGAAGGAAGGCCCACAGCCAGGGAGACAGACCAGTGTCAGTCTGCACTTGTTCCTGGTGTGGAAGGGATTGTCACTCCCGAATTGGTCTTTTCAGCCACACTAGACGCTGTTCCGGAACCACCTTTCAGAGCGCGATACCAGAATCTTTCGAGACTGAAGGTTGCCAACAACAAAAAAAAGATCTAAACTGCACCTTTTATATCTTCTAATATTCTGTTGTTTTCAACCACCTCACCACGCTGTCCATTCATGTTTGGCTCTTCAAGCTCAAACAATAAAAGATGTTAGAGGAGCAACCACTGTAACTTGGGGGCCCTGCACGTTTTGGGGAGAAACCGAGATAGCAACGATAGTGGGAGCTGAACTAACCCAGGAAGAATTGCACTAGTCACAACCTGCACCTGGTACTCATCAATCCAGGTGAAACTTTCCTGTCCTTGACTTTCAGGCTCAGCATGGATTGACGGATGAGGTTCATCAGCTTGAGGGCACCATCGCTGCTCTGAAGCAGAAGTTGGCGCAGTCACAGTAAGTCCATTTCTCTCTTTGAAAGATGTGAAATAGGCAGGATTACTTTTTAGGACTGGGTTTCATTTGCTCTTTCGGCAGCTCAAAGGCAAATGCCACTGTGGCTTCCGGTGATGATTTGTCAGGGGCACCTGGGTCACCGGTTCCACACACACGTTTATTTATTGAGATAAATAATATAGGCCTGCAAAATGTAGGGTCAGATAAATGTTGTTTTCCCCCATAATGTGTGTGGTTTTATATGAATTTGGGGTACTGATTCAAAAAATGGCATCAGTTTTGCTCCATCACATCTAGTTTCAGCGTCTAGAACAGTGATTTTCAACCGTTTTCATCTCACGGCACACTGACAAGGCACTAAAACGGTCAAGGCACACCACCAGGTTTTTGACAATTGACAAGGCACACCATGCTGCTGGTGGTGGTGGTGGGGGGGAGAGGTGACATCTCCCATTGGCCTGACTAATAAATGACCTTCCCCCAAATTCCTGTGGCACACCTGTGGACCACTCGTGGCACACCAGTGTGCCACAGCACAGTGGTTGAAAATGGCTGGTCTAGAAAACCTCGTTAGTGAAAGTTTCAAGCAGCTTCCTCATGAGGAAGCGATTCACTAATGAGGCTATCTCTAAAACTTATATGGCCTAGGGCAAAACTGACATCGTTTTTGGAATTGGTATCTCAAATATACCCAGCCTAACTTTTAAGACAGCAAAATGTTTGTTGGTCTCTGTAATTAAATGGGCCCAGGGCTGGCTTGTCCACGAGGTCAACTGAGATAGTTGCCTCAGGCAGTAGATTGGTGGAGTGTTTGCCTCTGTGCCTTCTACCACTATCTGGATTCAGAAAGGAAGAGAGGAAGAGGAAGTGTGGGTGCGCTAGAGCAGGGGTGTCCAAAGTTTTTGGCAGGAGGGCCACATCATCTCTCTGATATTGTGTCGGGGGCCGGGGGGGGGGAAGAATTAATTTACATTTAAAATTTGAATAAATTTACATAAGTTTACATAAATGAATATATTAAAGATGAACTTAAATGAATGAATGAAGGTCTTGCAATATCTCAAGGCCTATAAAAGGCCTTGAACAAAGCAAGACTGGCCTTTCCTTTGCTGCCGCTATTGCATCACAGATGTGAAACAAGAAGCAGTGGAGGGAGCCCTCATCCCACAGCTCACGTGAGAGGTCAAACAGTCACACTCCTGCTGAGAGCAATTGCGCCGGGCCAGTGCGGGCTCCAACAAATCTCTGGAGGGCCGGAGGCTCATTGGAGGCTGTGGGCTCCCTGAGGGCCGCATTGAGAGGCCTCGAGGGCCGCAAGTGGCCCCAGGGCCGGGGTTTGGGCACCCCTGCGCTAGAGCATCTTCAACTGGATGCAGCAGTGGGGAGCAATGCATTATAGGAAATAAAAGATGACAGCTACCAGTACGGTTGCCCAAGAGTGCTCTGAACCACCATTACCTTTCTTTCACAGGGGAGGAACCTCTTGGGTGGGAGCTTTTCTAGGCTGCATTAGTGGGTACTAACCACGGTCATAGAGTCCTGTTGCAACAGTGCCATCGCCCGGTTCTCCCTCTGGACTTGTGCGAGATCTCACGCAATTCAAGATGGCAGTACTTGGGAGAGCCACTGGGGATGTCCCATAGTACCTCTGTGAGTTTACCACGGCACCCAAGGACTCTGTGCTGCACAGTCTGGGAACCACTGGGCAAAGGAGTTGGGTGCCTGGATTCGCATACCGGTGGGGTGAGCCGCTGACCCGCTCTTCTTGGCTTTCCACAGAGATGCTCTGGATGCTCTCTACAAGCACCTGTACCGCATCCAGACAGACATTGGCTTCAAAATGAACTCCCTGATGCTGGATAACAAGTGCATGGATAGCAGGCGGAAGCTGACCGTCCCTGCAGAGAAGTTTGTGCCCGAGGTGGACACCTTCAACCGGACCACCAACCGTACTCTCTCGCCCCTCAAGAGCCGGCAGCTGGAGCTGTCGTAGCGCGATGGCCGGGGGTGCGCAATCCCTTGAGTAGTGCTGACCAAGGAATCCATTTGAAAAAAGGGGCATCAGTGCCACCTTCAACCATTCATTCCCATACCAAGGCATCAAGAGAATGATGCCTCTTCTCCTCCCAACCCATTCTCAAAGTTGTGTAACTGCCCTTTGTTTGACTGGTGCAACTTTGCTACTCCCAGAAAGTGTCAGATCCAATAAACAAGCCTATCCCGTGTTAGAAGTGTTGTTTTCACCATTGCCAATTATTTCAAGCTTAGGCTCATTGGGGTCTGTTTGTTGACAGTCTGCTCTTCCCCTGGAGGGAAACACCTGTATTATTATTGTATTACCCCTGGGGGCTGGGGATAAGAATAGGCCCTCAGTTTGGCTGTACTTGTCCTAAGAGGCGACTAAACAGCCACCGGGTAGATGGGACTTGCTAGCCTGGGAAGCCAGCTCAACTGAGAGAAGGAAAACTCTGATCCCAAACCTCCACTGCCTTGTGGCTACATCCAGTTATGGGAAAGGCTTCAGGAGTCAACCTCGAGGCAAAATCCAGAGCAGGAGTCCCTGAGGCAGTTCATGGCTGAACATAGTCACGTTCTGGCAACTCCTGCGACGCTGCTGGAACCAACCGCATTGGCCTCTGCCTTTCCATTGGACCATTTCAGCGACGTGGAGAGAGGGGATTTGCTGCATGGGTAACAGCCTATCCTCCATACCTACTTTACCCAGGCTTCACGCACTGGAGAGGACACTGTTCCAGAACCACCATTCAGAGTGTGACACCATAGTCTTCCGAGACTGAAGGATGCCAACAAGAGCTCTTGGAATCCATGAGTCTGACTCATTGTGGATGCTGTGGATACTGGGGGAAGCCACTTCCTGTTTGCTCATCCAACCAGAAGTGACCGGATCTGTGGGGAGTCCTGGAACGGACCCCCCATGGATAAAAAGGCTGACTGTGTATGTATTAGAGTATTTATATACCGCTTTTCTCTTAGACCAGTGGTTCTCATGCATTGAGCACCAGGACCCACATTTTTAGAATGTGAATCTCTGAGGACCCACCAGAAGTGATGTCATGACCAGAAGTGACATCAACAAGCAGGGAACATTTTTAACAATCCAAGGCTGCAATCCTACCCACGCTTGCCCAGGAGTAAGTCCCATTGAGTATCATTGTTTAAAGAATGTACATAGCAGCTTGTTTCAAGTATAGAGCTGTCACATTTCCCCAAATGCAGTCACATCCCATGGGAGCATCAAGTCTGGCATATTAAAAAGAAAATATTGAAAGGAATGGGGACCCACCTGAAATTGGCTCACGACCCACCTAGTGGGTCCCAACCCACAGTTTGAGAAACACTGTTCTGTACAATGGTTGAAGGTGGAGGCTGTCTGGTCTCTATTGCACCTGGTGACCCTGTGCAAAAATTGAGGATGATGATGATGATCACCTTGCAAGGCCAGGTGACAGTAGAACTGAAGACAAAGGACACGAGGGGAGCACGAGAGTGAAGACCTGGGAGAAGAACTTGGTGTCTCTGGGATGGGTCACCCTCGTGCTGCTGGTCACCGGAGCCCCCACAGCAGCGCCTGGATGTCCGGTGAGACGCCTTGGGCTGCAGCACGTCACGCCAGCTCGGCTGCGGAAAACAAGGGTGCCTGGAACGGCGAGGGCCCTGAGAAGGTCTCTCTGTGGTGTCCGGGATCAGGGTTGGACCCCGACATGCAGGCCGTGCACAGCCCAATAATGAAGCCCCAACAATAACGTGTGCGCTTTTAAGGTTTGGTGGCGGGTTTCTCGTGCGAAGGGCTTCCTTGGCAGCCGCTCTGGCTGCCCTTCAGGGCAAGGAGCAGGAGTGGGGGAGTCTGCCGGGGCGTTCAAGCCCACAGCAGGTCCTGGGGGGGGGGAGGCAGCAACACGACCCCCAGGATCGCATCGCTTGGGGGCTGCAGGGCTGGGTCTGCAGGGCTCCCCACAGCTGCCAGAGGGGCGGCGCGGCCAGGCCCCCGAGCAACGCGGTCCTGCGGATGGGGCCCCCTTAAGGGCCTTTGGTCTCCCACTCTTCTTCATCACTAATTAGTGATCAGTAATGGATTAGTTAATTAGTGATGAGCAAGAATTTTATTTTAAAAAAGAACTTGTTGCTAAAAATGATTACTTTTTAGTTAATTAATGAATCGGATCTAATAATGAGTTTTATTAACAATAATTGATATTATTTATTTATTTAGCAGTATTGGTGAGTTAATGAATATCATTAGTGATGATAATTAGTGAGCAGTTGCTAATCAACTAATAGTTCAGGAGTGGTTAACAGTTGACTGACGTTAATAAATGAGGGGCTGATACTGAATGACTCAGAAATAGGAATTGGTTCATCAGCGCCAGAGGAGGCGCCGCGGCCGCCGGCCGGCAGGGGGCGCTCGCTCCCCGCGCCGCCGCGCGCCCAGAGCGTCCCGGCCGAGCGGGGAGGCAGGCAGGCGTGCGCGCGGGCGGGCGAGGAGCGGGATGGCGGCGGCGCCTCTGCGGGGCCGCTTCCGGGGCTGCCTGCTGGGCGCGCTGCTGGGCGACTGCCTGGGCGGCCGCTTCGAGGGGCTGGACGACGTCGACCTGCGGGCGCTGCTCCGCCTCGCGCGCTCCCTGCGGGCCCGCCCGGCCACGGACGACGCCGAGCAGCGAGAGGGTGAGGGGGCGGAGCAGCCGGGCTGAGGCTCGCGCGGGCGGAGTGGAGGCCCACCGGCCGCCGGGGAGCTCTTGGCCCCGCCCTCCCATTGACTGCACTGGGACTTCTTAGCCCTGCCCACCCACTTCCAGGGGAGCTCTTGGCCCCGCCCACCCATTGCCAGGAGGCCCCTCCCATTGACTGTACTGGGACTTTTTAGCCCTGCCCACCCACTTCCAGGGGAGCTCTTGGCCCCGCCCACCCACTGCCAGGGGACTTTTGGCCCCGCCCACCCATTGCCAGGAGTCATCTTGGCCCCTCCCATTGACTGTACTGGGACTTTTTAGCCCTGCCCACCCACTTCCAGGGGAGCTCTTGGCCCCACCCACCCACTGCCAGGGGATTTTTGGCCCCGCCCACCCATTGCCAGGAGTCACCTTGGCCCCTCCCATTGACTGTACTGGGACTTTTTAGCCCTGCCCACCCACTTCCAGGGGAGCCCTTGGCCCCACCCACCTACTGCCAGGGGACTTAGTCCTGTCCATTTACTGCAAGGTGACATCTTAGCCCCTCCCATTGACTGTACTGGGACTTTTTAGCCCCACCCACCGACCGCCAGAGGAGCTCTTGGCCCTGCCCACTGACTGCAATAGTCCCTCCCACTGACTGCTAGTGTGATCCCCCTTAGGGCCCAGGTGGCCTTCTGGATTCGGATCCAGTTTGAGGCTCAGCTTGAGGCTGAACAGTTCCAGTGGGTGTCTGTGGGAAGGCAGATTGTGTGTCTCCCACCCCTGAACAGCCACTCCCAGCCCCAAGAGCTTGTGGACGCTGTGGCCAGAACCCGAGCGTGATGCTGTCCCCCTGATGCACCACCGGGATGTGCCTGCCCTCTGTTTCTGTGCATGTTTTGTCCTTGGCTTCTAGGCATCCTCAGCTACAGCGATGACACCGCAATGGCCCACTCTGTGGCGAGGTCCCTGTTGGCCAGGCGGGGCTTTGACGAAGTGGACATGGCGAAGCGGTGAGAGCAGACAGACTTGCACCACGTGGAGGGGCTGGAGGAGGTTCTCTTGGGGTCTTACAGCCCAACCCTATGGGCACCGCCACCACGGGTTCAGCACTGTCAAAGTAGGTACCGCTGCATCAGCGCCCCACAGAGGCCTCCTCAGGGGAAGGGGACATTTGTCACCTTGCCCCATGTAAGGGTACGGGCCCTGCAATGGGGCCTTTCAAGTCTGCATCGGGTATTTTGATGGTGCAGACTTGAGAACCTCCATGTTGGGCTGTTCAGCCTCCACCAGTCCCATCCCTCCCCAGCCCCTTCTCCTGTTCCGGCTGTTCACCACCAAGCAGCATCCTCCCAGCGCTGGGCCCCCTCCCCCCACGGTGCTGTAAACGTGCTTTACTGTACTTTTATGACACCTAGTGCCAGTGCTGGAGCTCAGCGCCAGCGCTAAGGGACAATAGGATTGCGCTCTTGGTCTGGCAGGGGCACCAGGCTGGAGGTCAGTGGTCTGGCTTGGTAGACGACAGCTTCATAAGTTCATGCAGCGATTCCTGCCTGAATACTGAACCTTCCCGTGTTTAATGTCAATGAAAAGGGTCACTGCTTGGCACAGTGGTGAGTTTCCATAAACATTTCTGCTCAAAAGTTTTAAGCAGTTCACACTCCGCCTCGCACTTGTGCCGGGTAAACAGCAGAGAAGTTTCTCAGGCTTAGGTTGAGACACATCACAGATCCTCATCCAACTGTAACCACAACTGACACAGTTCTGCGTGCATTTCCTGGATGTATATAAAAAGTGCCACTAGGTTATATATCCTAAGATAGTCATGGCTGATGCCTGTTGATAGCGATGGGACGGATTAAGACGGACACGGTGAGTCTGTCTTACTGATTTCAGTGGTAGTTAGTCAGGTTCTACGTTCTCCAGATACAAGGGTGTGGGTGGCAGCCCTGAGGCATCTCTGGAGAGAGACTTGAGGGGTCTGCACTGCAAACAGGGGAAGAGGAAGGCATTATATCAGTGGTAGTTCATCACCTTGGACAAGGTGTGGGTGGTGTTGTGTCGCATTGTGTGAACCCTCCCAAATCCCCTCTTGGTGGCTGGTCTCTGGATCGAATCAGCACCCATCTTTTAATTTTTTTTAAATTTTAAATAGTAGCAGCTGTCCCATGTGGGGTGTGGTGTAAGTGGGATTTGATGTAACAAAGTCTGCCCCTGACAGGTTTGCTGAGGAATACAAGGAAGACCCTGACCGAGGCTACGGGATGGCGGTGACGACTGTGTTCCAGAAGCTTCTCCGTCCCAAATGCAGAGATGTTTTTGAGCCGGCAAGAGAGCAGTTCAATGGAAAAGGGTCCTATGGAAATGGCGGTGCCATGAGAGCGGCAGGCATCTCACTGGCTTACCCTGACATTCAAGATGTGAAGAAGGTGCTTGTCAATGCCTTGTCAGTTGCCCGCATTAATAAGTCTTTCCATCAGCGCACAGAAAGGCTCCCTGTTTGTTAGCTTGGCAACGATTTTGTAAGGACTGTCCAGTTCCTCTTCCTGTGGTCATTGATTGGTTGCCCCTTGCGGGTTGCAGGGCTGACCCAGTTCAAATCTGGTGGAATCTGTATCTTTGGGTTAGTTGAAGTTGTTGCTGTGGCAACTTGCGAACCTGTTGGGGACTCTCGAAGACTCTTTTTCGCAGGGAAAAATAGATTACGAAATTTGCTGTTAAAGAATGCTGAGAGGCCCAGCAGCATACTTTGGTACGCAAAAGGTTTAGGTAACCTTGTGGAGTTGAGAGACCTCCAACTCTGAGCAAACCAGTTAGGGCTACGATTCTCAGCATGGTGTGCCACGGGGGTTTGGAGCACAGTGGTTGAAAATCACTGAAAAACTGAATCAGACCATTCTTTGATTACAAAAAAGGTCAAAATAAAACTTATTATTTCATTTAAGTTTCATTCATTCATCTATAAAACTGATTTTTTTTCTGCCCGCGAAAATGTGTAAAATATATGACGTGGCCCTCGTGTTGAAAAGTTTGGAGACGCCTGTGACAGAGAGAAAGGATAAGGCCCAAATCCTGACTTTCCAGCACTGGCATAGCCGTGCCAATGGGGCATGTGCTGCATCCTGCAGTTGGGTGGGAATGTTTATTCCCTTACCTTGGAGCTGCATTGCCCTTATGTCGGTGCTGGAAAGTGGGTAAGGATTGCACCCTAAGTCACTGAGCTTGTCTCCCAAGTGCTCCATTCACTCTTCCTCCTGGTTTGAACTTGGACCACATGCATTAGCTGGCCTGGACCAAATCTGTAGCTGGTCACTTAGTGGCTTTTGTCTGGCATTATTATTGTCGTTCTGCATGACAGCCCTTCTAGTGGTAACTCTGCAGTTTAGGGTGACTGGAGGTGATGGCCTAGCATGAACAACTCTAGCTTTTATTTTCATTCGTTCCACCTTTCCCACAAACTCAGGCAAAAGAGTAGCAGAGGTGAATTCAGAGGTTGCTAAGGAGATTGTGGAGCGTGCTTGGTTTGTGAATGAGTTGTATTAGCAGGGCCTTGGCTAACTGGACTATGAAACACCTTGTGAGTTGTGATTCTCGTATAGTTTTAGCAGGGGGAGAGCAAAAGCTACTGCTCTCTCTAGCAGAACTCTAGCTCTCTCCCTGTTCTAATGGCTGTTGGTTAGTGTCTCTAGCTTGTGAATCCTTTGGGAGAGGAGACTGTATTTCAGCTTATTTTCCTGTGCAAACTGCTGTGTGAACATTTTTTTGTTGACAAGTGGTATATAAATATTTTAATGCTAACGGTTCAGCTTTGCTTATTCTTGAGTTGTTGGCTTCTACTTTGAGACCTAAGAGCTGTGCAGGTTCGTGGTGAACGAGCTGAGGATCAAGACTCCCCCAGCTCTAATCTGCCCACCCACCCCCGTGAATCCTCTCTAGATGGCCTTCAGCAAGCCACCCCCTCCCAGCCTCAGTTTTCCATACCTGCAAAGTGTAGTTCTGCGGATTCCATTCAGAAAATAATATATGCAAAGTGCATTAGGGCCAAATCCTATCCAGCTTTCCAGCACTGATATAGCCATGTCCTGCAGTGGTGGTGCAGTCACAGAATCCTCCTCAAGGTAAGGGAATGTTTGTTTACCTTGGGGCTGTATCGTGGTTGAATCAGCATGGGAAAGATGGATAGGATTGGGCCCTTAGGCACTCAGTAGGTTCTATACCAGTGGTGGCGAAACTGCATCTTGTGAGCCACATGCAGCTCTTTGACATATAATGTGCAGCTCTTGGAAATATGCTGACTGAACTCCTTTTTGCATTAATATTATTATAAAAGATAAATAAGAAATTTTCAAGCTTTATAATTATAGTTATAATTTTATGTAATTATATATAAATATAATTATAATTTTCAAGCTTTATAATTATTTACCGGGTGTCAACTGAGAGTCACTGGACTAAAACCAAAGTTTAATGTTCATGGTGAATAAATATATTTAAGTGCTTCTTAAATATTGCAGCTCTCAAACATCTGAAGTTTATCGTATGTGGCTGTAATGTTAAACAGGTTTGGCCACCCCTGCTGTGTCCAAATATTATTCAGATACTGATACTAAGGATAAATCACCCAGGGGAAGCCAGCAGCACTGGGGCCACTGGGGAGGGCCAAGTGGTCGTAGAACACTGTCTGATCACCCTATGACTCTGTTCCTCCCCCTGCCTAGAAAGTGGTAGTGCAGATTCCCTCTTCAAGCATAGCCTTTTCAACGTCATGTTTCAATTTTGCAGTTTGCCAAACTGAGTTCTCAGCTGACCCACGCCAACTCCCTGGGCTACAATGGCGGTATCCTGCAGGCCTTGGCTGTTCACTACGCTCTCCAAGGGAAGCTGAACCGGGACCAGTTCCTGGAGCAGCTGATCGGCCACATGGAGGATGTGGAAGCTGATGAAAAGTCTGTGGCTGATGCACGGGTGTAAGTGACATTTGCGGTCTCTGTATGCTTAAGCTTTTACAAGGGTCAGAACAGCCCCGCTGGATCAGGCCTCAGGTCCATCTAGTCCAGCTTCCTGGTGGCCCACCAAATGCCCCAGGGAGCACCATCAGGGGCAGCATGTCTCATTCTAGTCTCTCCTTTTCAGGGCGGGGCATGAGGAATTCCCTTTTTCAAAGAGGCTAAAGAAGATCAAAGAATTTTTGGAGCAGAGTGCTGTCCCAAAGTCAGATGTGATATTCGAACTAGGTAAGCATATTCCTGAGAACAACCTTCCCTGTTATTATGCCCAGAAAGTACCAGTTCTACGTTTTATACCAGGGCAGCTTGAACCCCAGCCTGGGGGCTGGATCCGGGGTTCCGATGAATCCGTTCTGCCTTGGTGCCGTGTGTAGTCCTCTGTGATTGGGGGACAGGGATGCTCTGGGCAGTCGCATCTACCTAGAAGTCCTGTTGTGTGGCCTTCTGAGATGCCCGGGAGCAGAAGCAACCGCTCAAAGTATCCCTGTCCCCCAATCATGGAGTACTACATGTGGCATCCAGGCAGAACGGAAAGGGCAGTCCGAACGGGGATCGCTTTTCCGTTGTGAGCGGTGGCGAGTTTGGCCACTGCTGTTTTATATGATGACAAAATCCTAGTAGTTGATTTTTTGAGTCACGAACACTGAGGGAGTGAATATGGGGGGGGGAGACAAGTCATTCTCTCAAAATAAAAGGAGGTGGTCATCCAGCAACACCGATAGGAAGGGGGTTTAGGATAAAACATGAGCACCTCTTCCCTCTGTGCCTGTTTGACCTGTGAAATGCATTGCAAAAGGCAGGGTGAGGTGATCGGTCTTTGTATCTTTTAAGACGACTTTCTTATGATTGGTGCTGTAAAGGAGCGTGACGATTAATAGCAGGACTTTGGCTTCTGGACTGAGAAAAGGCCCAAGCGTCTTACGCTGGGAGACCCAGCAAGGGATGTACCACGGCATACTTGCAGATGTGCTTGGGGCATTTGAGCTGGTTTGTTGTCAGAGGCAGAATGTGAAGCTTTGTGACCCAGCATGGCAGTGCTTTTTGGGCCCTGGCTGGTCTTTCTCTCTCCACTGCCATTGTGAGACGTGTCGGTGTTTGCTGCCTATCTTGCTTCTCCCCTGCAGAAGTTCCTTTGAAGCAGTACTGTGGCTTCAGTGAGGAGGGGTTGAGGTGGAAGCCCAGTCTTGCTCAGGTCCCTTCTGCAGTGAGAGCTGGAGAACCCGCTGCTTCTGCTTTTGGTCACACTGGAGCGTGATTGCTTCACACACGCCCACCAGTCATTTCTGCAGCAGTGGCGGTGTTGCCGTGCTGGGTGCTGTGCAAGAATGAGAAACCACTGTCTTCAGGCTTGCCATAGGAAGTCTTGAGGAAGAAGGGAAAGTATCATGACAAACATTCAGTGGGAGAGCTGAGGCTGAGAGAAGAGGGGCGAGTTGCAGGAGGCCATGCTCTGTGCTGTGGGGCTTGAATCCCTCCAAGTTTCTCAGTGCCAGCATTGCCCTGTGTGCTGATGTGTTTGTGGGTTCCCAAGTCATGGCACTGGCAACACTGCAAGAGTAGCAAAGGAAATAATGTAAAACAGTGATTTTCAGTGTTTTTCTGCTCATGGCACCCTGACCACCATGGTCTTCTCTATAGTCTTTGCCTCTTGTGATGTCAAGTCCAGCTTCCAGGAGACTCTTCTGGGTTTTCTGGCTCTGTTTGTAGGTCAACTGTCTGTACTCACGGCTCTGCCGGCAGAGGGACAGATAATTTGTTACTACAGACTGTTGTCCTAGAAACAGAGCTGCAGAACCTGGAAGAGATTTTCAGCAATTTTCATCTGCTGCGCTCCAAACTTCCGCATCACACTGTGGACACTGGTTGAAAATTGCTGATGTAAAACATACTCCTGTGGCCTCAAGTAGGCATTATTAAGTCACTGCATTTTAATTTTGTAATGCCATTGGAGCAGCAGGTGCTTCTGACGTCTGCCACTCTGAAGGGAGCTGATTCTTTTGCTAGGCAATGGCATTGCGGCTCTGCACTCAGTCCCCACTGCCATCTACGCCTTCCTGCGCTGCATGACATCTCACCCAGACATCCCCGAGGACTACAACAGCCTGCAGCGAACCATTCTCTACTGCATCTCCCTGGGTGGCGACACAGACACCATTGCGACCATGGCTGGAGCCATTGCAGGAGCTTACTATGGGGAAGAGCAGGTTCCTCAGAGCTGGAAGCAGAGCTGCGAGTCTTTCGAGGAGACTGAAAAGCTGGCCGACAGCTTGTACGAACTGTACTGCCAGCGGTAGTGAGCCCGGAAGGGGGACCTGGTACCAAAAGGGCCTGTGATCATGTAAGTGTTCACCTTCCAGAAGAAATGAATCTCGTCTGAAATAAGGACCCTGTTCCCCAAATGGGGGAAAGATGTCCAGAAAGTATTGAATGGCCAGGATAAGCTGTTGCCGTGTCCAAGTGCTCTGTGCTGCATACATCAGACCTCCTTTTTTTGCTACTGTCTCTGATTTCAAGACTTGAAACTTCTGTTCTCTGTTCTGTGTCTTTGGGTGCTTGGGGTGCTTAGCCTAAAGGGGGCCTTTTGGTGGGTTGCTGGGCAGGTTCTCACTTGCTGGTGGTGCGGAATCATGTTCCTGGGCTGCGCTTAGGAGAAACCCAAGGTAGGACTGGAAACATTGTGTTTTGACCAACTTTAGGATGAGCGGTCATCACATACAGTCTCCCCTCCCGATCTATTGCAGGCTCCTCCCCCTTTTTGTGACTGAGCAATTCAAGTATTTGGAGTCTGATTTCTTGTATCTTTAGATACCTGGAATAGGCCCTGCTGTTTTCAAACAAAAAACATTTGAAGTGGCTGTTTGCCACATTCATCAAAAGGCTGACTTGGATGGTGACTTTCCCCAAATGTGCTTCTTTCTATGATGGAGAGCAGGAGCTTGCCTTCCAGCTGATACATGTGCCTTTCCCTCTTCACCAGATGGTCATGCACAGGGCAACAGTGTTTTGAATAGGCCACATACATATATATTGTGTGTAGGCCAGGAGCATGTGATTGATAATGGAACAACCACACAGTGTAGCTGTACCGATGTCAAATATTGTGTGTGGTTGACTGATAGTACAGGAAGCAGGGCAGTCGATAGGTGTAGGTAGGAACACACTCTGCCTCCTCCACATGTAGTGGAGTGCATCTTGGTGCAGATGTTTTCCTCCTATGCAGCCTAAAGCTTTCAAGGGACTTCTGTGTTTGTTTTTGAGGGTTGCCATATGTCGGGAGTGTCAAGCCCCAGCCTAAAGCACTGCAGTTTGTGGAACACATGCTCTGGGCAAGCAGTGCCTTTCCTGCTTGATGGTGGTGTCCTGGCCTTTCAGACACCAGCATTCGTGTGAAAGCTGTGGTCAAGTCTGCAAGTGGGCCAGGAAAGGGAGGGTGGCCGAGCTGTTAGCAAGCTGCATTGCTTGCTCATCTAATGCATCTTTTCTTTCATAGTGCAATCAGTGAGCGAAGGAACCGGCTGGCTCCAAAGATGAGTAATACAGATGTATTTACATAGCCACAAATTGTGATAACTGACATGCAAATAAATCTCTTTTTGTAAAATAAGATTTATTGATGTTGGGTCAATACAATCAAGTACTGTAGTTTCAGTTCCGAAGTGAAGGCCGCTTTTTGATCACAAAACAAGAGTGCATTTTAAACCAAATTTACTATGACACAGTGCATGTAACATAAGTATTTACAAAACTAAACACCCTCTATATACTAGGTTAGGAATGAAGATACTGGAGGCAAACTTAAAAAAACAATGGTATATAACAATGCATATTGCAATGCATGGAGAAGAAGACATTTTAAAAACGGATCTTTCTAGTGACTGAAACCCCATTCCCAGCTGCTCTTGAGCACACAAACCCAACCTTTGTCCCAGACAAATGTCAGGTTCCAAAAACATAAACTAACCCACGACTTGCCTCTTCGGCCCATGATGCATTGCCCTGTCTGCGTGTGTGTAATGACGGCACGTTTTGGATATGCCATATTGAAAAGTGTAAAAGGTTATATAAACGCAGGTTTATGCTCTGTATGAGAAGAGAATAGTGAGGCTGGAGAGTGATACCTATAGGACAGAACAAGTAAATAATTCTGAGTTGGGAGGCTAAATGTGCATTTTGTCATTGTGTGCTCCGTCTTACCAGCCAGAACACCAATGATGAATCTATACAAAGAAAAATGAAAGATTGTCTCTGTGTCAAAACACAGTATAAATAAGTTGTGTACAAAGGCCCCAGGTGCAAGTCTTGGATTGATGTCATCCTCTGCTGCTATTAATTTATCCATCACTCTTTCTACCTCTGGCAATGACTACTGTTAATAAAGTTTTTCTGTCATTGTATCATTTTAAAAATGGAAACTTAATGATCTTTTCCAGAGGAAAATAAACGTAAATCGAGGGCACAATTCTCGAATCCTCCTTCCAGTTTTGGGCACGTAGAAAATGTACATACTGGGCTTCTTCGAACGTAGCCTGCTGTGATCCAACGTGAAACTAGAGGCCTCATTGCAGGTGGAGTGTTCCTTTGCCATACTGATCTCCAGGAATTTAGAAAACATCAGCTGGAATTTGAAATCTTGGGCCCTGTACTTTTGTTGTGTCTAAATCGCTTAAGTAAGTTAAAGGGAAAGGAAGGAAGGAGAGGCAGTTGGCAGCACAACTAAAATAGCAGGTGACCCAAATTCTCCAGCATCAGCCTTTTGGTGTTGACTCTTCATCTCTTCATCTGTTACTCGAATACTACAGTAAACCTGGAGAATCATACTCGGCTACTCTGGTCATATCTTTAGCATCCTGAGCAAGGTTAGTCTTTGAACCCTGGGCTGGATTACTTCTGTCTATGTTCTTCAGGATAGGTCTCTACAGAAAGCAGTTCTTTGCAGATTTAACGTGACATTCCTTGAACAGCATATTCCTTGGCCAGGACAAGAAGGCTCTTCTTAGCAGTGTCAAGGGCCACCCCTTGGAGGAGAAACATGGCTATATTTATGAAGGCACTTTCAGGACCAGAGGTTTCGATTGCTCCAAGCCAAGGCAATTCACATGACCACAGTTTATACCTGCTGCGAGTAACCCAGAGTCAGATGAGTGACATTTCAAGCATTACTGAGATAAAGTGGTAAAAAATAAAACAAAAAGACAGACAAAATTACTCTTTTTTTAAGTCACAGAAATTTTTGCACCTCTTTCAATAGATATTGCACTACAGTTGTGAATAATATTAAGTAGCTAATAGCACCATTGTAAAAATGATTGACTATAAAAATTTCAATGAGTGTTCTTTTTTTTTAAAATCAAAAATTTCTTGGGGTGGTTTTGGGAATTCTAACAACCCTCAACCAAAAGTTTACGCATCCTGAAGAAAAATTTTTAAAACTGGCACTTCAATACTAATGTAACACCATCTTTCACTGGTCAAGAGACACATTGAAGCTGTGCCTGCAGTGCCTTTGTACTGCGATTGTCGGATGCAAAAGTACGATTCTGGGCCACTGACTTGCACGTAATGGGGATCGAGCCACTTGCTTTGTCAATGGATTCAACACACACGTTTGCGAATTTTAAGGAGCCCTGCTTTGCAGGGATCAAAAGCATCCCTGATGGCTCGGGAATACTTGCCTGTTCCCATACATCTCTGCTAGGATGCTTTAGAGCTGGACTGAGCATGGTGTAAAAGGTGCTTTCTGCAAAGCATTCCACAATTCACCCTATTGGGTCTTTTATTATAGCCCAGGGACTGACGTGGATCATGTGTTTAAATGGAAACGTGAGCAAATTTGGAGAGAGGCCTCCGTTGGCTAAAGCGCTTTGCAGCTTCGTAGGTCACAGGCTGAAGCCTCCTGTGTGCTGCTGCCTCTGAAATGCCTTCTGTGCATTCTAAGAGAACTGCCAGGCAGCTAATCTCCAAGTTAGCACCTGTGTCGGATGTGCAGTCGCCAGGGGGACCCTAAATTCTGAATCCAGAGATGGTACCAAAAGCATCAGCACAGTCTGCTCAAATGATCTTCTTGGCTTGGCCCAAGTGGGTCCACACCACTGGTGCGCACCGTCTTCCCAGTGACTTTTGTATGTTTTATTTTTAAAAGATAAGTTTATGGCTAAAGGGGATGAAAGGAGGCGTGCCCAACAGCTGTTATGTTGGGCAGAGAAGGAATCCGGAAAAAGAAGAGTGGATGTATTCAGTGGAGTACAAACCGTTGGCTTGATCTGACGGCATCTGGACCCAGACCTGGTCGTTCTCCTTGAGTTCAAGCACGGCACTCCCGGAAGCCTGGTCCAGGTAGCCCTTTTTGTACTCGTCGTAGGTGTAGAGGGCGGGCACGTTGTTCTTATAGAGCGCCACCCAGATGTTCGTTCCTTTCACATGAACGTGGTAGGCAAAGTAGTAGATGCCGGAGATGGGACAGGTGAAGATCCCTGTCACGGGGTTGTAGCCGTTGTTCCCGTTGTACAAAGTCCTGTCAAATTTTATCGGCATTCCAGAGGCTGGGAATGGCGAGGTCAAGATGGCAGTGAAGGCCGGGACCATCTGGGCAGAGAGCTCCCCTCGGCCATACTGGGGCTTTCCGGGCTTGCCATTCCCCAGCACGGCTCCCTCGACACCTCCGTCGGGCAAATGGAGGCCAGCAATGCCCGTCTCATCAAACATCCCTGGGGCCCCTGGGGGGCCGGGGGGCCCTGGGGGGCCAGGTAGCCCATTTAATCCAGGATTCCCAGGAACCCCTGGGGGTCCAATGGGACCAAGAACACCTGGCTCCCCTATTCTGCCAGCTCCCGGAGGGCCTGGCAAGCCAGGCTCCCCTTTCAGGCCTGGTAGGCCTTGAGGCCCCATTGGTCCAGAAGGACCCTGCAAGCCTGGTATTCCTGAGGGGCCTCTGTGGCCTGGTTGCCCTGGGAAACCTGAATCCCCCTTGGAGCCCGCTGCCCCTGTTAGTCCGGGCACCCCGGGCAGCCCTATGAAGCCAGGTTCCCCTTTGGGGCCCATTGGGCCTGGCATCCCATGTGGCCCAGGCAGCCCCCGCTCCCCAGGCACCCCGGGTTTCCCCACAAACCCACTGGGCCCTTGGTCCCCCCGCAGTCCTGGCGGTCCCCCTGGCCCAGTTGGCCCAGCCTCACCTTTAGGGCCTGGAATGCCATGCTTGCCTGGCAAGCCCATGGAACCAGGAGGACCTGGGGCACCTGAGATGCCAGGAGGCCCCATCTCGCCTGGCTCCCCATCCATTCCTGGCTCACCTTTGTCCCCAATGACTCCTGGACCACCTGGTTGCCCACGGTCTCCCTTTAAGCCCGGCAAGCCTGGCTTTCCGTACCCTGTTGGCCCGGGCATCCCAGGCAGGCCGCGGATGCCAGGTTCTCCCTTGGGACCCAGAGGACCTTGCAGGCCTGGTATGCCAGCGGCCCCCGGCACACCAATTCCGTCTACGCCTGGGGGTCCCCGTGGGCCCATTGGCCCAGGCTGCCCGCTGATTCCTGGCTCCCCTGGAAGGCCCGTGTCGCCTTTCACACCTGGAGCGCCAGGCAGGCCGTCAAGTCCCGGTTTCCCAATGCCCAGCAGCCCCGGAGGCCCCGCAGGGCCAGGGGGCCCGCCGTTCCCCCGTGGTCCCGTCAGCCCTGGCTTCCCAACTCCATTTTCGCCCTTCATGCCGCGCTCGCCCCGAGGGCCGGGCTCCCCTTTTGGGCCGGGCTCCCCCCGGAATCCTGGAAGGCCCGGGCTTCCCGACATGCCTGGTTTACCGTTGACAGAGATGCCCGCTGGTCCAGGCAACCCTGGTGGGCCTGGCAAGCCCCTGGGCCCTTGGTCTCCTCGTACACCAGGCTCCCCTTTCAGACCAGGCATCCCCTTCATCCCTGCCTTGCCCGGAAGCCCCGGGATGCCTGGCTTGCCGATGCCAGAGAAGCCGGGGGGCCCAGCAGGGCCTGGTTGGCCGTGAAGTCCTGGTTTTCCAGTGCCTGGTTTCCCAGGGTACCCAGGCGGGCCAGGAGGGCCCCTGGGGCCAGGCTTTCCGGGAGGTCCAGGTTCCCCTTTGAGGTCCAGTGGCAGTGGCGGCGGCATATCTGTGGAGACAGAGAAGTCAAGGAGAAAGGTGAGTGAGAGGGAGCCACTTCTGATGCCCTGCCTGAGGCCCAAGGGAGAGGCAGGCAGGCACACGTTGCCTCTTGAGCTCGGACTGCAGATGTCGCGAGCTCAGGCCTTTGCTTCCCATCACCCCTTGCTGGCCAAGGCAGCTTCTGTTGCCCTCTGAATTCTGTGGGTTTTCCCCCCTTGGAGGTCAGTCGTGAAGAAGTACCACTGAAACCAAGGAGAGAAGTGAATTGCAAACAAATCAAGTCCCAACAATTTCAATGGGACTAGCAATAAAAGCCTAGATAGGTTTACTCAGAAGTAAATCCCACTATGTTTGGTGGAGCTTACTCACAGGCAAGGGTGCATCGGTCTGCAGCTGTAGTCATGACTAACTTGATTGAGACATACAAAATTATGCAGGGGATGGACAGAGTGGATAGGGAGATGCTCTTTACACTCTCACATAACACCAGAACCAGGGGACATCCACTCAAATTGAGTGTTGGGAGTGTTAGAACACACAAGAGGAAATATTTCTTTACTCAGCGTGTGGTTGGTCTGTGGAACTCCTTGCCACAGGATGTGGTGACAGCATCTGGCCTGGACGCCTTTAAAAGGGGATTGGACAAGTTTCTGGAGGAAAAATCCATTACGGGGTACAAGCCATGATGTGTATGCGCAACCTCCTGATTTTAGAAATGGGCTATGTCAGAATGCCAGATGCAAGGGAGGGCACCAGGATGAGGTCTCTTGTTATCTGGTGTGCTCCCTGGGGCATTTGGTGGGCCGCTGTGAGATACAGGAAGCTGGACTAGATGGGCCCATGGCCTGATCCAGTGGGGCTGTTCTTACGTTCTTATGTTCTAACTTTTTGACTGTGGGCACAACCTCACAGCTGGGGTGCTACAGAAACTTAGCACCCATACCCAAACCGTTCTGGTCACTGAGGGTATCGCCCCAAAGCAAGCCTCACCTCTGGAGCCCTCTGGAAGCGCACTGGTACATAGCAATGCTTCTGCAGACAGTCCTTTGCCCAGCAGGCTCAGGCCCAGCTCAGCAGAGTGGATGAAGCTTAGGGCACAATCCCGACCAGGTCTACTCAGAAGTAAGTCCCGTTATAGTCAATGGGGCTTACTCCCAGGAAAGTGTGGAGAGGATTGTTGCCTTAGGTTGCAATCCTAACCACACTTGCCTGAGAGTAAGCCCCATTGAACAAAATAGGACTTACTTTCTGAGTAGACCTGGTTAGGATTGTGCCCTCAGTCTTGAGGCCAACCAGTGGACCGTCAGCTAAGTACGGCCTCCAGGGCTTCAGGGTCTTTCTCAACCATACCTGGAGACCAAATGTGGGGCTTCTAGCATGAAAAGCACCTGGTCTACCACCAAGCTGCGACCCTACTCCTCATGGAAGTCATTTTAATGAGCTCTTAGGTGGTGGTGTTCATTATTATGATTATACACACTATATATTTATCTGCATTTTAGTGTTTTAACTATTCTGTAATCTGCTTTGAGTTACCCATTAGCTTGAGAACGTTCCCACTCCACCTTCAATGTGGAGCTTGGCAAGCCGGAAGTTTTGGCAGTGATGTGATGATGTCAAACTTCCGGGTTGCCGACCTCTTACTTTTTTTTTTTAAGGTGAAAAGCCTGATGGGGCAGCATTACATGACCCACAGTTTGAGAAATGCTGCATTAGGGTTAAGAAAAGCGGGATGTAAATACTGCAAATAAATAAATAAGAAAAGATGGCTAAGGGCCCAGTTCGACCCAACTTTCCAGCTCTGGTATAGCCACAGTGCAGTCTGATGGTAAGGGAACACATGTTCCCATAACTTAAGAAGGCCCCAGTGACTACCCCTCCACCACAGGATGCAGCGCAAACCCCACTGGCACAACTGCACCAGCACTGGAAAATTGAATAGGATTGGGCCCTAAGACAGCTGACTTCTGCATCCACAGAAGCTGATGTAGCAAAGGGTGCTGGAGCTAAAAGCTCAAAGACCTCCAATAGCTACCAAGGCAGCCATTTTCAACCACTGTGCCATGGCACATTGGTGTGCCACGAGCGGTCCACAGGTGTACCACAGGAATTTGGGGAAAGGTCATTTATTAGTCGAGTGAATATGGGATGTGAGCCCCCCACCAACAGCATGGTGTGCCTTGTCAATTGGCAAAAACCTGCTGGTGTGCCTTGGCAATTTTAGTGCCTTGTCAGTGTGCCATGAGATGAAAAAAGGTTGAAAATCACTGTACTAAGGCCTTGAACAAAGACCCCCTGCTCCCACCCCAAACTCATTGCTTATTAACATGACAAAAATCCTGCGTTCAGGAAGACCCTGAAGGGCTGAAACAAACAGGATGAAGTTCAACAGGGACAAACGCAAGGGTCTGCGCTTAGGCAAAAATAACCAGGTACGGTCGACACAGGTATTGTCAACAGTCAGCGCGTGAGAGGGATTTTGGAGTTGCAGTGGCTCACAAAGCTGAACATGGAGTCAGCAGTGCGATGCAGCTGCAAAAAAGGCCAACACAATTTTAGCTTCCAAGCCATGAGATGTTGTGGTTCCACTTTACTCCTCAGCGGTCAGACCTCACCTGGAGTATTGTGTCCAATTCTGGGCACTGCACTTTAGGAAAGATGCAACCAGACTGGAGGGAGTTCAGAGAAGAGGATGATCAGAGGTTTTACAAGCCCTATGAGGAAAGGTTGAGGGAGCTTGACATGTTTAGTCTGGAGAAGAGAAGCCCGAGAGGGGATATGATGGTGCTCTTCAAAGACCTGAAGGGCCTCATGTGGAACAAATTTATCCTCGACTGTCTCTGAAAATAGAATTAGATCAAACAGATACAAACTGCAGGAGAGAAGATTCCAGTTGGACAACAGGAAGAAATTCTTGACAGCCCGGGCGATTCACCAGTGGAACAGATTGCTGAGGGAAGGGGTGGATTCCCTGGAGATCTTCAAGCAGGGGCTCGACAGCCACCTGCTGGAGATGTTATGGGATGATTTGGGGTTGGATGGGTTGGACTAGATGATCTTGTGGGACCCTTCCAACTCTCTAATTCTATGAACCCATGACTGTCATAGTTGGCCTCCTAAGAAAGTCTGAGCAATGTCATTTCTTGAGCCTTTATAAGCTCTTTGTGGATCCAGGAGTGCTGTGTCTGCTTCCCTGTATATACTTCATGGCTTATGCTGATCCAGTGTTGGGATCAATACCTTCTCTTCAAAGACATGCCATGTCTCCAGAGCAGTGTTGGTCCTCATTAAACTATTTCCATTTGCCAATGGGAAACTATTTCAGTAAATTAACTGCACATGGGTCGAAGCTGACCCAGATGGCACTGACAGAACAGCCCCCTCCACGGGGGGGATTAAGGTGAGCATGTGGAAGAGATTGGGGGGGGGTATCTTATTTTTTTAAATTGGAAAAATTAGTGCTTGGACACCACTGATGCTGTTTTCTCTTTGGCTAATGGAAACCTCTGATGCTTATCTGTATCCCTGGGGGGTGCCTACATCCAGTGTCCCAAACAGGGTCACATGGGTGTCTGGCCAGAGGCAACACTTGCTGCCATGATGATAACACAGCCAGAGAGAGAGAGAGAGAACAGTTTAAGCTCATGTACTAAGCAAGAGTTATTTCAGCAGCCAGTAAAATGCCTTCCCCAAGAAAATTATTTCAATATGTTCTTGCACTGGAGTCGACGGTTTGCAAAGAATTAGTTTTCTAGGTCATCGGAACAAGGAAACAGTCAGGCCTACAAGCTGACGGAACGAGGATGAAAGAAAATAAAAAGCCCAGTCTTAGGAAAAGAAATGGGGTGGGGGAATACCAGATGCAATTTGCCAGCCTCCAGCCAGCCAAGAAAGCAGACAGGAAAACCAAACCGGGGACGCTTGCAGGGGAAAGTGGGACAGTGCGGCCTCCCGTGTGATCCTATTTCAAAAGACCCTGTCTCGCTGCAAACACAGAGCCTGTGTTGAACGGCGAGGGTGTGGGGCTTTTATACCCTCCCATTGAGGCCTGAAGATAACTTCCTCCACCAAGAAAGAAAAAGCAGGGATGGGTATTGAGCAAGGTTTCTTAATGCAAACAAGTATTTTCTCCAGCATCCAATGGTTCTTCACAGCCTGCTAGACACTGGAGTTTTGTTGTCGTTTTCACAGAGGAAGATGGAATTGTCACTGGTCTGTTAATCTACACCCAGGGTCCCCAGGCTGGCTGTATCTGACTCGCCAACACATTTTGACCAGCAACCTGCTGCTCTGCCTGCTTTCCCAGCTCATTTTCCACCTCGCACTTCTTTGGCCTCGGGGGGTGAAGGGACTGCTGGACTGGATTCTCTTGGCTGGAAGGAGCGATCGCTGGGGCTGGAAAGAGGCACCACAAGCAACCTCACCACTGCCAATCATAGAGTTGGAAGGGGTCTATTGGTTGGCATCCTTCAGTCTTGGAAGACTATGGTATCGCTCTGAATGGTGGTTCTGGAACAGTGTCCTCTCCAGTGCGCGAAGCCTGGGTAAAGTAGATATGGAGGATAGACTGTTTCCCATGCAGCAAATCCCCCCTCTCCACGTCGCTGGAATGGTCCAATGGAAAGGCAGAGGCCAATACGGTTGGTTCCAGCGGCGTCGCAGGAGTTGCCAGAACGTGACTGTGTTCAGCCATGAACTGCCTCAGGGACTCCGGCTCCGGATTTTGCCTTGAGGTTGACTCCTGAAGCCTTTTCCTTAACTGGATGTAGCCACAAGGCAGTGGAGGTTTGGGATCAGAGTTTTCCTTCTCTCAGATGAGCTGCCTTCCCAGGCTAATGAGTCCCATCTACACGGCGGCTGTTTAGTCGCCTCTTACGACAAGTACAGCCAAACTGAGGGCCTATTCTTATCCCCAGCCCCCAGGGGAAAAGGGGTCTACTAGGTCATCTAGTTCAACCCCTTGACTTAGGCAGGAAATCCTCTTAGAGCATCTCCAACAGGTACTTGTCGAGCCTCTGCTTGAATATCTCTAGTGAGGAGGAGTCCACCACCTCTGTCGACAATATGCCTTTACCATCAGGAATTTTTTCCTGATGTCTAATCGAAGTCTCCTCTCTTGCAGTATTGGTTCTCATTCTACTGTCAGAGACAGTGGAGAATAAATTACTCCCTTCTTCCACATGACAGCCCTTTAGGTATTTGAAGACAGCTATCATATCCCTCTCAGCCTTCTCTTCTCCAGGCTGAAGATGCCAAGTTCCCTCAACCTTTCCTCATGAGGCTTGTTCTCCAGCCCCCTGATCATCCTTGGGACCCACCTGAAATTGGTTCGTGGCCCACCTAGTGGGTCCTGACCCACAGTTTGAGAAACACTGGAATATACACATTCAGCAAAAATACTGCTTCCATCATCAGTCCCGGGGAAGGGTTTACTTTTTCTTACACAAAGTGTCAATATGTTTAACTTTTACACTGGCACAGATATCTCCTACTGACATCACAAAGATCCCAAGCAGAACTCTAAGCAAAGTCTCAGCTCCGTTTTAAAAGTATCAACATTTTCCCATTTTGAACAAGGTCTACACATGCAAACCTTTAAGAGGAAAAAAAGAAAAAAAAGAAGAAAAAGAAACTTTTCCAGCTGGCCTCTGCAGCAGCACTTTTACTATTAACTATTTCAGATGTGAAAAGATAATTCATCTCCTTGAAGGCCTGTTTCCTTGTATGAGCCACTGGCCTCCTGTTAAACCAGACACTGGGAAAAGCAACTGAGAGGAGCTTCTGCCATAAAGGGAATCCCCTGCTCATCCAGAGCACTTTATTGGATTAGAGAAGAAAGACCTGGGAATCTCTGGTAATGGGAAACTTTCTTCAGGCTTCCTTTGAAAGGTGCCTTTTACTTAGAACAATCACAAGCAAGACATAAATGCAAAGCATCACTATTTGGTGTTAAGCCAACCTGTGAATTCACACTGTTTCAGTGAGTCCTGACCCTTCGTCCGTTCCGCACAGTCCACAACAATGCAGTTGTTCAGCTTTTCCTAGAATGTACTATTTCAGTACCAAAATAGTGATAGCAACATTATTTTATCCTATAAACGCCCAAGAAAGGAGGAAAGGTAACTACTCGTACAGTGAGCCCTCCTTCTCCAAAGGCTTGGCACCCATGGATTTGAGTATCTGCAGATGTGGAGGTTCTCCTGGATATGACCAGAAATGACTTCTGGGTATGCCTGGGTGGTGTCCTGAGGTGCGGGCAGGCTGCACACAGCCTTCCCATGGGTCAGAAGGCCTCCTGGATGCGGCTGGAAGGCACTTATGGTTCACCAGCACAAACCTCTTGTTCACCAGCAGTCATGTCTGGGAGGCTTTGGAGGAGGCCGGGAGGCCACATGCAACCTCTGGCGGGCCAGGTACAGCCCCCAGGTAAGTAACTGCAGCAGTGCCCACAGATTTCATTATCCCCAGAATTCAGTATTGGGGGGGGAGTGACTTCCTATGTTGTGCAGCTGGTGTGGCCCAGTTCACACTCGATTGCCAGAGACACCCCAAGGTGTCTCCTAAAAAGTAGACCAGGAAAAAGACTCTCCTGCACAGAAGTGTCTCTTGAGAACCTTTGCTGTTGGAAGAGAGCATGAGAGATTGAAAGGCCGCCCACTTCTGGCACACCCACTAGGTGGCGCTGTTGCATTAAGAGAACAGCCTTGATGGACTGTGGCAAAATCCTGAAGGTGCTCCTGCCTTCAGGTGTAATGGTATTCCTCTAGGTCAGTGTTTCTCAAACTGTGGGTCGGGACCCATGCGAACCAATTTCAGGTGGGTTCCCATTCATTTCAATATTTTATATTTAATAGATTAGACTTGATACTACCATGGTATGCGACTGCATTGGTATGTGACAGACCTGTACTTTTAACAAGCTACTATGTATATTCTTTTAACAATGATAGTAAATGGGAATTACTCCTGGGTAAGTGTGGGTAGGATTGTTAAAAAATTTTTTGATGATGTCACTTCCAGTCATGACATCACTTCTGGGGGGTTTCTGACAGATTCTCATTCTACTACTGGGCAGGAGGTCTGGTCTAGAGGGTAGAGCCTCCGTCTGCCTGAAGATAACATCCACAAGGTCGCCGGTTCGAGGCCACCGGCACCGTGCGACCTTGAAGCAGCTGACAAGCTGAAGCCGAGCTCTTCCATCTGCTCTGAGCGCGGGAGGATGGAGGCCAGAATGTGAAGCCAGATCGGAATGAAACACCTGAATGTAGTGGTTCTTGAAAGAAAGAACCTTCTTTCAATTGTAAAAATCCCTATTTAATAAGGGATTTAAATAAAAGCCTGCCTATGTAAACCGCCTTGAATAAAGTCTTGAACAAAGACCAAGAAAGGTGGTATATAAATACCTGTACGCTTTTTGGTGTTATTGTTTGTAGAATTTGCTATAGATGTATTTATGCCATTAAAGGTCTACTAACTAACTAATGCCTGTATTATTATTATTATTACTATTACTAAATAAGGGCTGGCTACTGTAGGAGGAGAGGATGCTTTCAGGTCTCCTCTGGTATCCTTATGCGTAAATTGTGGACTAGATGGTATTATTGTTATGTGGGTTCTGTCAGACATCAGCTGTTTGTACAACTGTTCCCAAGAAATACAGAGGTGGGGGTGGGTGGCGGATCTGTGCAACTTCAGATTCACTTATTATTATTATTTATTAACAGGATTTATATACCGCTTTTCAACGGAAAGTTTACACAGTGGTTTACAGAGAAAATCAAACAAACAAACTAATGGCTCCCTGTCCCAAAAGAGCTCACAATCTAAAAAGATGCAACAGTAGCAGACAGTCACTAGAAAAGACACTGCTGGGGTGAGGAGGGCCAGTTACTCTCCCCCTGCTAAATAAAAGAGCAACTGTCACCCTGCACATGCCTGATCTCGTCTGATCTCAGAAGCTAAGCAGGGTCAGGCCTGGTTAGTACTTGGATGGGAGACCGCTTGAGAATACCGGGTGCTGTAGGCTTATACCAGGGGTGCTCACACTTTTTTGGCTCGAGAGCTACTCTGAAACCCAGCAAGGCCCGGAGATCTACCAGGGGGGAAGGAAGCGTCTGACAGACACCCCCTTTAATGTATGGATCCCCTGCTGGAGTCTAGTCAGTTTCGTCAGTTTTGTTGCTGCATGCCTGAAGAGCAGCTAAAGTGTCAGTTTCAGTTTAGTGTCAGCTAAATATGTCAGTTTCCTCTAGTCACTAGACGAAACTGACATATTAACAGTTTGGAGAGGCAGGGCTCCGCGATCTACTCATTTTGCCTCGCGATCTACCGGTAGATCGCGATCCACCTATTGAGCACTCCTGGCTTATACCATAGTCTTTTGAGACTGAAGGTTGCCAACCACCACCCACTTAAAAAGTGCCTCTTATCCAGTTAGCAGGGGTTATCCGCGGATCAGGTCCACAGGCCCCCTCCGGAGGCAAGGTGGGGCATTCCCTGGTATCCATGTTAACTGCGGGAGGTTCCAGAATGGAGCCCCTGGGGATACCAGGGCATTCCTGTACTAGGAAAGTGCTACATGTCAACCTGAAGCAGTGATTTTCAATGTTTATTTTTCTCCCAGCATACTGACCTCCATGGTTTTCTCCATGGTCTTCAACTCTTGTGATGTCATTTCTGGCTTCTGGGAGACTTTTCTGGGTTCCGCAGCTCTGTTCCTAGAGCAACTGTCTGTAGTATAAAATCAAATTGTCCCTCTTCTTCTGCCAGCTGAGTGGGAGGAAGTAGAAAGAGCAGGTGCAGGAAGAGGGACGGACCATATATTACTACAGACAGTTGCCCTAGACCAGCAATTTTCAACAGTGTGCCACAGCATCCACAGGTGTGCCATGTGAGTTTAGGGGAGAGCCATTTATTAGTAGGGTCAATATAGAATGTGACACCACCACCACCACTTGCAGCACGGTGTGTCTGATGGTGTCTGACCCTGGCAATTTTAGTGCCTTCACAGATTGTCTTGAGATGAAAAATGGTTGGAAAGCACTGCCGTAGACACAGAACAAAAGCCTTGGGCATTTGGTGGGCCGCTGTGAGATACAGGAAGCTGGACTAGATGGGCCTATGGCCTGATCCAGTGGGGCTGTTCTTATGTTCTTAACTACAATTCCCAGGAAGCTTTGCAGGTCTCTTGTTATCTGGTGTGCTCCCTGGGGCATTTGGTGGGCCGCTGTGAGATCCAGGAAGCTGGACTAGATGGGCCTATGGCCTGATCCAGTGGGGCTGTTCTTATTTTCTTAACTACAATTCCCAGGAAGCTTTGCAGGTCTCTTGTTATCTGGTGCGCTCCCTGGGGCATTTGGTGGGCCGCTGTGAGATCCAGGAAGCTGGACTAGATGGGCCTATGGCCTGATCCAGTGGGGCTGTTCTTATGTTCTTAACTACAATTCCCAGGAAGCCTTGCAGGTCTCTTGTGATCTGGTGTGCTCCCTGGGGCATTTGGTGGGCCGCTGTGAGATCCAGGAAGCTGGACCAGATGGGCCTATGGCCTGATCCAGTGGGGCTGTTCTTATGTTCTTATGTAACTCCAGTGGCACACTTGCGGGCCTTTTGCGGTACATCAATGTGCCACGGCACACTGGTTGAAAATCCCTGGACCCTTTTGCTGGGCACAACACCTGCCTTCCACTCGGAGGGAAGCCACCAGCCATTCTGCTGTTTTTCACATGCTCAGCCTACTGTAGTGGCAGCGAAACATAAACCCTGGCACGGAGACATCCTTGAATCTCAGCCCATCAGCAGCCAAGCAGCGTTCCTTCTCAGTCAAGCTGGGCCGGAGTTCGTGCTTCATTTTGTTCTCCTTGGCTGGAGTTCAGATAAGAACTTCACAACAGCTGGGAAAGGCAGCGGGGGGGAAAAAAGACCTCGACTCCCTTTCAAGCTGCATGTCGGGGCTTTTTGTCTGCTTGTTTTCAAGACCACATGTGCCGATGGAAACATTGGATAAGCCGCTCGGTTTGGCGGGACGTCACATGCCAGGGGGGCCCGTCTCCTCTGCTGGCTTCCGTGCCCCTCGGAGAAGATGCTCGGGGCGCTTTCAGTGGTCATGCTGGAGCAGCCACACACACGCTGCAGAGATGCTTGGAACATCTTGTTCTGCAGCAAATGCTTTCACTGAGCGGATGCGCCTTTTCCAGGGGAACGGCGCAAGCAGTCAGGCTTCAGCTGCCAGGTGGTTAGACCTCATTTTCTAAACTGGGCATTACAAGTTCTATGCATATGTGGTCAGCTGCCTTATCCTGAGCCAGACCTTGGGCCCAATTAGCTCCATCTTGTGCCCACTGACTGACAGCAATGCTCTGGGTCGCACCCAGCCCTACCTTTACACACTGAGGATTGAACCCAAGGCACTGAATGCCTGGCAGGTGCCCTTCCAGTGCGCGATGGCCCTTCCCCTTGAGAGGATGCTCAGGCAATGCCACACTGCCGTATCCAAGGCCTTTGCAAGCCCCATCCTTGCCCCCCCCACCAGGATTAGACCTGCACATTGCAGCCGGGGGTGTTGCTCTCACCACCAGCACACAAGGTGGCAAACCAGCAGTCAGGCTGCTTTCCAAGTGCTTGCATCTCCTCTGTCATTGTGGCTTTTATTATTTTTATTTTTAAGGAGCTATATAGGGGCTAGGTAGGTGCTAGATAGGTGTTATGTAGGTGCTAGATAGGCATTATATAGGCGCTAGATAGGTGTTAAATAGACGCTATATAGGTTAGATAGGCGCTAGATAGGTGTTATGTAGGTGCTAGATAGGCATTATATAGGCACTAGATAGGTGTTAAATAGATGCTATATAGGTTAGATAGGTGCTAGATAGGTGTTATGTAGGTGCTAGATAGGCATTATATAGGCGCTAGATAGGTGATAAATAGACGCTATATAGGTTAGATAGGCGCTACATAGGTGTTATGTAGGTGCTAGATAGGCATTATATAGGCGCTAGATAGGTGTTAAATAGACGCTATATAGGTTAGATAGGTGCTAGATAGGTGTTATGTAGGTGCTAGATAGGCATTATATAGGCGCTAGATAGGTGTTAAATAGACGCTATATAGGTTAGATAGGCGCTACATAGGTGTTATGTAGGTGCTAGATAGGCATTATATAGGCGCTAGATAGGTGTTAAATAGACGCTATATAGGTTAGATAGGTGCTAGATAGGTGTTATGTAGGTGCTAGATAGGCATTATATAGGCACTAGATAGGTGTTAAATAGATGCTATATAGGTTAGATAGGTGCTAGATAGGTGTTATGTAGGTGCTAGATAGGCATTATATAGGCGCTAGATAGGTGTTAAATAGACGCTATATAGGTTAGATAGGCGCTACATAGGTGTTATGTAGGTGCTAGATAGGCATTATATAGGCGCTAGATAGGTGTTAAATAGACGCTATATAGGTTAGATAGGTGCTAGATAGGTGTTATGTAGGTGCTAGATAGGCATTATATAGGCACTAGATAGGTGTTAAATAGACGCTATATAGGTTAGATAGGCGCTAGATAGGTGTTATGTAGGTGTTAGGTTCTAGATAGGCATTATATAGGCACTAGATAGGTGTTAAATAGACGCTATATAGGTTAGCTAGGCGCTAGATAGGTGTTATGTAGGTGCTAGATAGGCATTATATAGGCGCTAGATAGGTGTTAAATAGACGCTATATAGGTTAGCTAGGCGCTAGATAGGTGTTATGTAGGTGCTAGATAGGCATTATATAGGCGCTAGATAGGTGTTAAATAGACGCTATATAGGTTAGCTAGGCGCTAGATAGGTGTTATGTAGGTGCTAGATAGGCATTATATAGGCGCTAGATAGGTGTTAAATAGACGCTATATAGGTTAGATAGGTGCTAGATAGGTGTTATGTAGGTGCTAGATAGGCATTATATAGGCGCTAGATAGGTGTTAAATAGACGCTATATAGGTTAGATAGGCGCTACATAGGTGTTATGTAGGTGCTAGATAGGCATTATATAGGCACTAGATAGGTGTTAAATAGACGCTATATAGGTTAGATAGGTGCTAGATAGGTGTTATGTAGGTGCTAGATAGGCATTATATAGGCACTAGATAGGTGTTAAATAGACGCTATATAGGTTAGATAGGCGCTAGATAGGTGTTATGTAGGTGCTAGATAGGCATTATATAGGCGCTAGATAGGTGATAAATAGACGCTATATAGGTTAGATAGGCGCTAGATAGGTGTTATGTAGGTGCTAGATAGGCATTATATAGGCGCTAGATAGGTGATAAATAGACGCTATATAGGTTAGATAGGCGCTAGATAGGTGTTATGTAGGTGCTAGATAGGCATTATATAGGCACTAGATAGGTGTTAAATAGACACTATATAGGTTAGATAGGCGCTACATAGGTGTTATGTAGGTGTTAGATAGGTCCTAGATAGGCATTACATAGGCACTAGATAGGTGTTAAATAGACGCTATATAGGTAGATAGGCGCTAGATAGGCATCTGGGTGCTATATAGGTGTTAGACAGGCGCTATATAGGTGTTATGTAGGTATTAGATAGGTGCTAGCTAGGCATTATATAGGCGCTATATAGGTGTTAAATAGACGCTATACAGGTGTTAGATAGGCACTATATAGTCGTTAAATAGGTGTTATGTAAGGTGTTAAATAGACGCTATATAGGTGTTAGGCGCTATAGAGATGTTAAATAGGTGTTAGATAGGTGCTGGATCGGCATTCTATAGGCACTAGTTAGGTGCTAGATAGGTGTTGACACTATATAGGTGTTACATAGGCATTATATAGGTGTTAAATAGGCGCTAGATAGGTGTTATGTAGGTGTTAGGCACCAGATAGGCATTAGATAGGCGCTAAATAGGTGTTAGATAGGTGCTAGATAGGTATTAAATAGGCGCAATATAGGCATCAGAAAGGCGTTAAGTAGGTGCTATATGGGCGCTATATAGGTGCTAGATATGCATTATATAGGTGTTAGATAGGCACTAGATAGGTGTTGCACAGGCACTAAATAGGCATTATACTAGATAGGCATTATATAGGCACTTTCAATACAAGTACCTGACATCATTACCCCCCCTTGAAAAAATAGTCACCCACCACCACCTTTAGAATCCTGCCTACAGGCCTCGCTGGGCATTAGTGGTTACTGCAGCTCTTTGTTGCATCTGTTCGCTTTGCAGGTCCCTACTGTGGGTATTGTTTTTAATTTTAAAAAAACAACCCTGGGGTTCACCCTTCCCCACCAAATCAGCCCCCCCCCCCGGCTTGGTCTCTGTAGCTTGGAATGGTGGCAGTGGATGCAAACTACTAAGGCCCTTCAGTTCAACTGTTGGTCCAGTAAAGTGAGAAGAAAGGGAGCATGTGTGCTAACCATTAGGTTCCACTTCCTTGGTCAGCCAGTCTTCTCCTAGGATTCCCTTTACCTGACAGAGATTCTGCCCCTCCAAATGCATGACTAAGGGCCACTTCATGCTGCCTCTGCCACATACCTTCAAGGCCTGGCCACTACTATTCCTTTGCACAGAAGTGTGGGAGGGTGTCCCTGCTTTGACCTCTAGATTTGTCTCCAGGAAGGGCTGGGAGAGACCCCCACATCTGAAATCCTGGAGAGCCCCTGCTGGTCAGTGCAGATACTAGTGGCCTACTTGGCCCAATGACCTGACAGCTTCATATCTTGGGCATAACTTCTCGCGGAGAAACAGCAGGTGGGAGGAATATGCTTAACCTTCCCTTTGCCTAGTGCTTTATTCCCCCCCCCCCCAACTCAGGTCTGGAACTCTTGCTGGGGGAAGTGCAGCTGGGAAGGGAAGTTAGAGGGGGAAAGCAGCTGGCCAGAGAAGGGTGAAATGTCCTCTCACCAACCACTGGTCTGCTGGAAATGTCATTCTCCTGGCACTTTGCAAGACAGGCAGGCAGAGATGGGAACTCGACTCATACAGACGCGACTCACAAGTTTGGCAGCCCTCACTCTGCAGACACCTGGCGATCCCAAGCAGATCCCAAGTTTGGGCCCTGCTGTGCCTCCAGATCGATGCCCTCCAACATTCAGGTTCCAGCTCCCCCTGCTTATGCCTTCAGCCAGGTGATTCAGCCCCCACAGGACACCCCTGACCTCTCCTAGTTGGCTCCAGCTTCTATCTGATGTCAGCCCCTCAGACCTGGCTGGGCTTACTATAGTGCTGCCAGCCACATCCGCCAGCAGTGATTATCTCTCCCGTAGCTGGGCTGACCTCTTTCCGGTCCAGCTGCACAGATGCTGGAGAGCATCAATTGTCATCTTGTGTACCATGTGACCTGAAAAAGCAGCACCCCCCCTCCCCCGCAAGCCTGCTGCTGTCATGCAACTTCCTTGCTTCGGGGCAGAGTCAGAATATTTACCATTGACCCACACGGACAGTGCCACGTTTCTTAATTTAAGTTTTCTAACAGTAGCGAGTGTGTTTACAGGCCCAGAGATTTCTAGCTGGCTTTGTTATCAGCAGCCTGGATGCAGAGCAGAAGATTTAATAATGGGGATGGGACTCCCTCGAGGGGCCTTGTATGCAGGGGCCAAAATCTTGATGCTCTTACTGAGCATAGCCTCTTGCCTGTGTGCTGCGGACAGGTTGCCACCTGCAGATGTGAACTTAAATCCCACAAGATTTGGCCAAGTCTCCCCCAAAGGCTCTGAAGACAAGGTCAATCTCCTGAGAGCACCAATCCCTTGGCAAATCTCTCCTCCTGCTCCCTGGATTTTAAAAGGAGGCCGCCTTCTTGAACAGCCACGGAGCAGGCATATCACGTCAAGAGCACAGCTTCCAAATGCTTTGAGAAAGTGAGCCAGGCCACGTGGTACAGGGTAAGGCCAAAACGTAGAAGGGGCCAAACCAGGACACCTTGACCCTATCAAGTGCTGCTAGCTAAGCAGACCCAAACCTCTCCTTTCCAGCCAGATCCCTCCCTCCAAGGGTTTTTGTATTGCAGACCCATTCTGCTCAGCATGCTCTTGCTCACTGTAGTCGTCCCCAGACGGTACCCCAAGAGAAAGGAAAAACCCAAGGACCGAGGCAGCGGCAGGAAGCACAGCCCTGCCAGCCTGGGCCCCCGCTTCCCCTCCTCTCTGGGTGGCCTGCCTGGCTGCACTGTTCTCCATCAAAAGGCACACCGGGCTTCCTGTCCAAAGGGCTCCTGCTCTCCAAACCAACACCTGCATGAACGCGAGGGCCGGCCAATCAAAGGGACCGCTCCAAACAGAGACGTTGTTCTCAGCGCCCACGCAAGTCCTTCCAGGGCCACAAAGGCTGCTGGGAGTCATGCAGAAACAAAAGGTGAACTGTTTTCCTTGGTTATAGATTGCACCACAGTGCATAGCACCGTTATATATGTATAATATAGCATCTCTCCCGTACTTCAGACTTGTGCAGCCGTAGCTCTGTGGATGGAGTCCCCTTTTGGAGCCCACACACAGACACGAGGGGGCCTCTACACAGGAGAGCAAGTCAGCAGGCATGAGCAACAAATGCGCCAGGCTGCCCCACACTTGCCAGCCTTCGGTTCTCGGCAGGAAACGAGCAGATTCCTTTAAAACGATGCTCACATTCCCTCTCGCGGTTATTTTCAGGAGCCTGCCTTGTTTGCCATTATATAGAATTCTTCCATTTTGTCTTCACAACGCTCCTGGAAGGTGGGCAAGGATGAGAGGGAGTGACTTGTCCAAAGCAAAGGATTCAAACCCAGGTCTCCCCAGTCCGACACTCCACCCACTGCACCACACTGCCTTGCCTCAGCCTGATGTGGCCATGTAATCAGTCCTCTTACAACCTCTGCTTATGCAAACGGGACTGGGAACTGGCATTTTTCCCATGTGAGCGTGTTTATTCATGGAGCATAATCTGTGCACCTGCATCTGGCAAGAGCAAGGGCTAGTGGGTGGCCAAGTTCCATATTTAGAAGCGGTCAACTCTGGAGCAAACAAGTTCAACAGACGGAAGATCCACATTGCAGAAGTAAACTCTTAAGCAAATACTGCAAGCAATGCCGCAAGCTGGTATTGGTATGACACTGGTTTAATTTGGTGATGGTGCTAAGAACTCTCCTTGTCGTGTGTGTCCTCAGCAACCAGTGCTGGCACAAGATCTCCTGGGAGGTATACCGGACATCACTCTTCTTACCGCCATCCAGGACTCAAAGAGGGAAATGGAAGTATGGAGGAGAGGAGAACGGTGGGCTAGAGTGTCTTCCAATTCTCATCTGTGCTCTAGCCCACTACTCTCTTCCTCACTTCCTCTCCTGTTCCATTCTCCTCTTCCTTTTTCGAGAGCTGGGAGCAGGGGGAGATGGAGCACAATAATCACAGGTTGACCCTGCCATGATGTTAGAGAACTGACCTCCAACAGGGACAGAGAAGGTTTCGGCCTCCCTGTTGCCTAGCATCTATCATGAGACAAACGGCCATTCTGTGGCCAAGCCAACCACTGTCATGAATGGAGCCAGAGCACCACAACCTCCTGGCCTTCTGGGCTAGCCAGAAAGACACACTCTCCCCCCCCAACCACACACACACTTAGCAACCACTGTGAGATAGTCAGAATGACATGCGCTGTCCCCTAGCAACCATCACTGGGAGTCCCAGCAGGGTTGCCTTCTATCACCTAGCAACTGCCCTGAGAAATCAAGCATCTTTTCCATGGCTGACTTTTATGGCTGCCATTCTAGGAGAAAAGGCAGGGACAAGATTGCCCTTTTGGAAAGGCTCAATGGCAGAGACTGGAAGGTTAGGCTAAGAACCATTTTGGCTTTAAATAAGGGAGAGATGAAAGTGGTGGTTTTCCCGCACCAAATTCTTCAACCTCCCCGTTTCTCCTATATCCAAGCGTACCCCTGAATGCTCCTTACCTAGGTACTGTCCTTTTCCTTCCCGGAACGGAGGGCCAAGGGGTCCTTTCACCACAGGCTGCATGTACTTGATCTGCGCATAGCCCCCGCCGGCTCCCCCTCCAGTCACGGTGGAGACACCAACCATCAAAAGCAGCAACAGGGTCACTTCAGGAAGCATTGTGGATTTGACAGCTGTCTGTCTGCAGAGAGAAAAAAAGGACAGTGGAATCACTGGGGAGACTTTCAGGGCTGATCCACTGGCTGAAGCATAGGAAGGGTGGGGTGCGGTCCACATAGGGTGTCAAGTACACCTGGGGTGTCAAATCCACCACTGAGCAGCTGGTAGACCTGGCCTCCCTCTGGGATCTTGAGGTGGAGGCCAGCTATACCCTTTGCTTTGAGTGGCCAGCTTGGGTGCCCAGTACCCTAGTTACGCCACTGTCCATGGGGCTTTTGAGCAAAATAAAAAATTTTTAAAAATGGGTGGGGGGAAAGGTCAAATTTTCCCCTCAAGCATTTTTTTCTGGGTGCCGCTCCCAGTTAAGAACATAAGAACATAAGAACAGCCCCACTGGATCAGGCCATAGGCCCATCTAGTCCAGCTTCCTGTATCTCACAGCGGCCCACCAAATGCCCCAGGGAGCACACCAGATAACAAGAGACCTCATCCTGGTGCCCTCCCCTACATCTGGCATTCTGACTTAACCCATTCCTAAAATCAGGAGGTTGCGCATACACATCATGGCTTGTACCCCATAATGGATTTTTCCTCCAGAAACTCGTCCAATCCCCTTTTAAAGGCGTCTAGGCTAGACGCCAGCACCACATCCTGTGGCAAGGAGTTCCACAGACCAACCACCCGCTGAGTAAAGAAATATTTTCTTTTGTCTGTCCTAACCCGCCCAACACTCAATTTTAGTGGATGTCCCCTGGTTCTGGTATTATGTGAGAGTGTAAAGAGCATCTCCCTATCCACTCTGTCCATCCCCTGCATAATTTTGTATGTCTCAATCATGTCCCCCCTCAAGCGTCTCTTTTCTAGGCTGAAGAGGCCCAAACGCCGTAGCCTTTCCTCATAAGGAAGGTGCCCCAGCCCCGTAATCATCTTAGTCGCTCTCTTTTGCACCTTTTCCATTTCCACTATGTCTTTTTTGAGATGCGGCGACCAGAACTGGACACAATACTCCAGGTGTGGCCTTACCATAGATTTGTACAACGGCATTATAATACTAACCGTTTTGTTCTCAATACCCTTCCTAATGATCCCAAGCATAGAATTGGCCTTCTTCACTGCTGCCGCACATTGGGTCGACACTTTCATCGACCTGTCCACCACCACCCCAAGATCTCTCTCCTGATCTGTCACAGACAGCTCAGAACCCATCAGCCTATATCTAAAGTTTTGATTTTTTGCCCCAATGTGCATGACTTTACACTTACTGACATTGAAGCGCATCTGCCATTTTGCTGCCCATTCTGCCAGTCTGGAGAGATCCTTCTGGAGCTCCTCACAATCACTTCTGGTCTTTACCACTCGGAAAAGTTTGGTGTCATCTGCAAACTTAGCCACTTCACTGCTCAACCCTGTCTCCAGGTCATTTATGAAGAGGTTGAAAAGCACCGGTCCCAGGACAGATCCTTGGGGCACACCGCTTTTCACCTCTCTCCATTGTGAAAATTGCCCATTGACACCCACTCTCTGCTTCCTGGCCTCCAACCAGTTCTCAATCCACGAGAGGACCTGTCCTCTAATTCCCTGACTGTGGAGTTTTTTCAGTAGCCTTTGGTGAGGGACCGTGTCAAACGCCTTCTGAAAGTCCAGATATATAATGTCCACGGGGTCTCCCGCATCCACATGCCTGTTGACCTTTTCAAAGAATTCTATAAGGTTTGTGAGGCAAGACTTACCCTTACAGAAGCCATGCTGACTCTCCCTCAGCAAGGCCTGTTTGTCTATGTGTTTTGAGATCCTATCTTTGATGAGGCATTCCACCATCTTACCCGGTATAGATGTTAGGCTGACCGGCCTATAGTTTCCCGGGTCCCCCCTCTTTCCCTTTTTAAAAATAGGCGTGACATTTGCTATCCTCCAATCTTCTGGTACCGTGGCCGTTTTGAGGGACAAGTTGCATACCTTAGTCAAGAGATCTGCAACTTCATTCTTCAATTCCTTAATAACCCTTGGGTGTATGCCATCAGGGCCCGGTGACTTATTGATCTTTAATTTATCAATGAGGTCTGAAACATCTTCTCTTTTAACCTCTATCTGACTTAACTCCTCGGTCAGGAGGGGCCGTTCGGGCAGCGGTGTCTGCCCGAGGTCTTCTGCCGTGAAGACAGATGCAAAGAACTCATTTAATTTCTCTGCCATCTCTAAGTCTCCTTTTATCTCCCCTTTCCCTCCCTCACCATCCAGAGGGCCAACCGCTTCTCTGGCGGGTTTCCTGCTTCTAACATATTTGAAGAAGCTTTTATTATTCCCCTTAATGTTGCTGGCCATGCGTTCCTCATAGTCTCGCTTGGCCTCCCCTATCACCTTCTTACATTTCTTTTGCCACAGTTTATGTTCCTTTTTATTCTCTTCATTAGGGCAAGACTTCCATTTACGGAAGGAAGCTTCCTTGCCCTTCACAGCCTCTCTAACTTGGCTGGTTAGCCATGCAGGCACTCTCCTGGATTTAGTGGAACCCTTCTTTATTTGCGGTATACACTTCTGCTGGGCCTCTATTACTGTTGTTTTAAGCAGCCTCCATGCACTCTGGAGAGACTGGACTCTTTTTACCCTCCCTTTCAACCTCCTTCTAACCAGCCTCCTCATTTGAGGGAAGTCCGCCCGTCGGAAGTCAAGGGTTTTTGTTAGAGATTTGCCTGGTATTCTTCCCCCAACGTGCACGTCAAAACGGATCGCAGCATGATCCGTTTCCATCCCTCCAGCAGTTCCATCCATCCAGCAGTTCTTTTCCATCCCTGAATCTCCAAAGAATCAACCACAAATCTCCAAAGCCCCTGGAACCTCAAAACTGTAGCAACTGGCCAGGACCGGCTGTCACTTGCGGCAATGCACCAGACGCGACCACCCCACCCGGTGGCAGGTCGATTGCCACCGCTGCCATTCCAACTCCCTTTTGATAGAATGAAGAGGGGAATGTAGAAGAAAAGGAAGTGCGGAGCAGAAGAGATTGGTGGCTAGAGCGTCTCCACTCCTCTAGCTCACCACTTCAGTCTGCTCCACACTTGCTCTTCTGTCTCCGACCAAAAGTGGTTGGTTGGATGGAGGTGGTGCCCCTGTCCGTCCTCCACATGGAATGGCTGCTTCAGGTGCTTTCAGGGACAGGCCACTTCACAGCTTCCGATGGTCCACTTTCCATCCATATCACTGAAAGAAAAAGCGATAGGGGTTGGGAGAGAACCCTGGTATTTTTACAAGCCTCCCTGGATAGTGCAGTTCATGCTGAGGTCAAGATCGCTTCCATCTGCAGTGCAGACAGGTGGGAAACCAGATACCAAAAAGGGGGGGAAGCAAAGAACAGCACCATTTTGTGCTGAAGTGCCGTACAGCTCTGTTTTGCCCTCCCGCCGGGAATGGCTTCGAAGGGAGGGGCTGCTTGCCCACCTTGCTGCCAGCCTAAGTGCTCTGCCCCACTCCAGCTACGCCACCACCTCTGCCTTAAAGAGGGGGCGTGAAAAAGCCCTGTAGTGTTTGGCTGCTTGAAAAATGAGTATGTCAGAGACCCAGTTCTCTTGTCCGGCTCTCCGCCAGCACTAGTAATTCTTGCCGTGGTGCTTCTTGAAACGTCAATGGGAGTTTGTTTGGTCAAGTACTTATGAGGAGCTTTGACTGCTTATGACAAGCTGTAACGCCAGATTCGGGCTCAAGTGCCCACTTGTGTAAAATTACAGGCTCTTCCATAAACACAGAGTTCCCGCTTGCAACGTTTTTTCCGAGGCTGGCTTTGAGCGAGGCCTGTGCGTAGCAAAGGACGGTTTATTTTCTGACAGGTTTAATGATGCAGAACACCAAAAGCGCCACGGGCTAATTGAGCCGCAATCGCCATTAATAAAAATTAAAGACCTCGGCTTTTCCTGCGCAGGAAGGAATGAAGAGGGTGACTCTTCAGTTGGATTCGACTGGAATTTCCTGGACTGATTTCACTGAAACAGCAGAAAAGAAGGGAAGGGGGAGGGGAAATACACCATGAACTCAGGAAGAAGAGGTTGAAGGGGGTGGCTGTGGAGAACAGCCCCCACATGGAAGTGATTTGAGTGCTATGCGGGCTTAGCAGTGCTCGGAGAGGTCGGCAGCAAACATGCCCTGTCCCTTCTCTGCTGTGCATGACGTCTCACGCCATTCGTTCTCGCGCGCGCCTGCCGTTACCCAGGCCATTGCTGTCTGGGGCGACAGCCGCGTCCCTGATCGTCTCAGTGCAAGGGCTTGCCCCAGCGGCTTCCTTTGGGACTCGCCAGGCCTCTCAGCACAAACTGTTGAAGAAACGGCTCAGGAGGAAGCCAGGGGAACACAGGGGTGTATTCAGGTTACACGGCAAGGGACCCCCAGGAGAAACTCAACGTGACCTGAGTTTTCCTTGCTAACCCACGACCACGACTGCCTCCAAGACAGCCCCCCTTTATCAACTGCACTTCCCTCTTCTGCGCCGGAGCAGAAGAGGACAATTCAGGGCTTGGCTGAGGTCTTGGCAGAGGTGGCCACTGCAACCCACTCCCCCTGCAGCCCTCTTCGGTAATATCCCAAAACAATATTATAGAGGAGGAACAGTTGCAGATGAAGGCCACCAAAATGGCCAGGGTGTTTGTTGCGAGCTGGATAGACGTTCACACAGCTAGCCGCTGTCCGGCTGCACGGCTTGCCTATCTCCCAAGGTCAGAGCGCAGGCATGCCCGGGAACAAAGACGACACAAGGCAGAGGTCCTCCACCAAACGCCTCTTTACTATGTACAGTATATACAACAGCAACAGTCCAGATAGCACACGAATCACGGATCACACTGACGTAGCCTTCGGCACAAACTCCACTCTGCATCTCCCACAACCCAGCTTGCCCCTGCTGGAATATATATGAGCTGCAGTCAATCAGAGTGAGCCAAAAGGTGCAAAGTCACTCTGATGGTGCATGGGGTGACATATAGGTGACAGTCACCTGGTATGCATCACCAGATGTTGCATCATCCTCTCCCAAGATGCCGTGCTGTGCTCAGTCAGGCCAAGGCTTCAGGGCCTTCTATTATCCAGGCTATAAATTACTAGCAGTCCCGGGGATGATCCCTTAACAGTGTTGGAGCATCTTCCCTCTGACAGCAGGCTAAAGGAGTCAGGCCTTTTTCATTTAGGAAAAAGATGCAGTTGTGTGTGGTGTGGGCAGAGGGGCTTTTCCCCCTCTCTCAGAATACTAGTGCTTAGGATTATCCAATGGCACAGACAGGTGGTATGTGGACAAAAGGACATCCTTCAAACAATGCATGAAATTTGCTGCCCCAAATAAGGGGACCAGCCACTGGCTTGGGCAGCTTTAAAAGAAGGTTAACCACATTCCTGATCCCCACTCAAAGCTGGGTTTAGGCATAAGCTGAAGAAGCTGTAGCTTCAAGCCTCACAATTCAAGCAGGGGTAAAAAAAAAAAAATCAAAATTTATTTCAGAATTCAGAAATTTCAGAATTTCTGAAAAAAAACAGAATTTCTCAGAATCAAATTTTAAAAATTCAGAATTCTTCAGAATAATTTTTCAGAATCATATCCATAATACAGGTTGGGTTGGAAGCAGCACAGACGCCGAGGGCTGACTGTATATATTATGTAAACTTTTTTTGTGATTTGTGCAGCAATTTTTTTTTTAAACAAGGACAACTGTCATAATTAATTCATTCTGCCTGGTGGAGGAAGAGGGATAGACCATTCATTACTACAGACAGTTACCCTAGAAACAGAGCCGCAGAACCCAGAAGATTTTTTTCAGCAATTTTCAACACTATGCTCCAAAGTCCTGTGGCACCCTGTGGACCTTTGGTGCACACCAATGTGCTGTTGCGCACCAGTTGAGAATCACTGCTCTAGAGAATAGACACCACACAGTGTCTCTTTGATCCTGGCTCTACAGTAGCCCATAGGTACACATACGCATAATTTGTGTATGTACACACACACATCAGCTCTGGGTATTTTATTCTTGCAGTAATCTTGTTAGGTAAGTATAGCTGTGGGAGAGGAATGCTCAGAGGGTCAGCTAGTTCACTTGGTGGCTGAGTATTTGAACCCAGGTCTTGAGGTTCCTCCTAGCACAGCATTTCCTCTCAAAAAATCACTCTGATTTTCATTAAACCTGACTAAGAGCCTCCCACACTGAGGTCATATCAGGTAAGGAAAATCAACAACCGACGGAGGCTTTTCTTGAACAGAAACCCTATTTTGACAGCTGAGTTCCTTCAGTACTGGCTTCTTCTCACCCTTTAAACAAATCCTGATGAAATATTATTTCATCAAAGCCAGCATCCTCTCTGAAACCCCCAAAGACAGAACACACACACACACACACACACACACAATGGACAGAGCCCCTCAGAGCATCAACTGGGCTCAAAAGCCAAGACAGGGATGGAGCTTGCATGCCTCTGATGCGACAACCTGCTTCAAAAAACACAATATGCCATACAATACGCTTGCACCAGTCCTTGCCTGTCTGCCTGCTCCAGCGCAAGATAGAATTGCGCTGTCAATCATATTCCCCCACTTGGGCACCTTCTTTCTAGACCGAAGAGCCCCAAATGCTGTAGCCTTCACGACCAGTCTGCACCTAGAAACTCTTGGAATGTAGAAATCTGAGCCAGTTACCCAATTCTCCATAGGACAACTGGGGATGTGTCGAATGCACAACACAATCTTGGTTTGTGGTCTTGGAACCCATGAAAAGAAGTCCTTAGCTGCCTTCGAGGGTGAGATGCAGCCGGTCCCTGCACCGCACACAAAATACGATGCATCCAGTTCTGGGTCAAGGTGCCTTCCTGCCATTCTTGAGGGTTACCAAGCCTGAAGCGGGCTCTCTGCTCTCTTACAGGGTGTGCCTTTCCATCTGTGAGGACAGCGGAGGGGGCCATCCAGCAAACCTCTGCCAGCAAAATGGAACATCAAGGCAAACGGACCCTGGCAGCTTGTCAGATGGGAATCTGGCGCACTGCACGGTCTCCTCTCTGGGACTCGATACTTCACTCTGCCAGAGTACAGAAAAGAGTGGAAAGGCAGCATGAAGACAAGCTCATTGGGAGCTGGCCTTGAACCGTGGCAAACTCCCAGGACACCCCAGGGAGAAATAAATCAGCTCCAATTGGGTGTGAAAAACAAGCCATTGACTGCATGGGCCCAGAGGTTCCTCTGCAAACTGGACCCTGATCTGTGTGTGAGTTGGGGAAGGGGGATAGTGGTGGGGGGGTTGGGGTGGAAGGCCATGGTGTAAACCCGGCTCAGGTTAGACTCCTAACCCGCCCCTGTTCCTCATCATTGGTTATAACTGGGCAGAAGCAAAAAAGAGGACCGTGTCCGCCAAGTGTGTAAATCAGTCCATCTTGGTTCTGGAAATGCATCAGCAATCAATGGCAGATCTTGAGAATGCAGCGTGGGAGAGCAAGCGCTGATTCTCAAGGCTCAAACAACACACCATGCTCATCCCATGTATCTTGCCCTCCCCATGTAAAAAATTTTTAAACATAAAGCAGTTGCTCAGACAGCCTGGGTGAGAAAGCTTAACTTTTCCCTCTCTTCCAGCTTTCCACCTTCCAAATGCACCCATCACAGCTGCTTTTGAGCCCCCTGGGGGTAGAAACAAGTATCTGTGGTGGATGGGAACGACATACTATGGCCTAAACCAGGGGTGTCCAAAGTTTTTGGCAGGAGGGCCGCATCGTCTCTCTGACACTGTGTCGGGGGCCGGGGGAAAAAAAAGAATTAATTTACATTTAAAATTTGAATAAATTTACATAAGTTTACCTAAATGAATACATTAAAGATGAACTTATATGAATGAATGCAGGTCTTGCAATAGCTCAAGGCCTATGAAAAGCCTTGCACAAAGCAAGGCTGGCCTTTCCTTTGCTGCCGCTACTGCATCACAGATGTGAAACAAGAAGCAGTGGAAGGAGCCCTCATCCCACAGCTCAGGTGAGAGGTCAAACAGTCGCCCTCAAGCTGACAGCAGTTGCGTCGGGCCAGTGTGGGCTCCAACAAATCTCCAGAGGGCCAGAGGCTCATTGGAGACTGGGGGCTCCCTGAGGGCCGCATTGAGAGGCCTCGAAGGCTGCAAGTGGCCCCAGGGCCGGGGTTTGGGCACCCCTGCCTTAAACATTTTTTTTTTTAATTGGAAAAAGAAGAAAGAAGGAAAAAGAGCTTCTGCAGTTTCTTCTTGCAATTATGATGAAGATGGTATATTTGGGCTGCAATCTTCTCGTATATACATTCCTGAGAGTAAGTCCCATTGAACTTATGTACATCTTGAGTCGGGGGACATTCTTGAGTCGGGGTGTGATATTCTGCAGCCAGCTCGCTGTAAAATGTCCAGACATGGCCTGGTCATGGGAAGGTCAGTTTGGCATCTTTATTTTTAAATACATTGAACTACGAACAAGATTGGGGATGTGCTGCTGGCCCATCCATGAGGCTACCTGATGTGGTTGTATCAGCAGCAAATTGTGGTCTGGGGGGGGGGTCGTGGATTCAAGGTGTTTTTCATGCCAAGTCTGCCACCACTGGTGGCCCCTCCAGCCTGCCACCAATCTATTCTGAGAGAGATATTCTGAGAGAGGGAAGTATTCTAACCCTTACCATGCTCCTTATGCGCTGCTGTGAAATTCAAAAGTGCAGGACTTCCGGTTTCATTTACAGGGACAGCATGAATATGCTGTCCCTGTAAATCAGGGGTGTCCAAACATTTTGGCAGGAGGGCCACATCACCTCTCTGACACTGTGTCAGGGGCCAGGAAAAAAAAGGAATTAATTTACATTTCAAATTTGAATCAATTTACATAAAAGAATATATTAGAGATGGAACTTATATGAATGAATGAAGGTCTTGCAATAGCTCAAGGCCTATAAAAGGCCTTGCACAAAGCAAGGCTGGCCTTTCCTTTGCTACCGCTGCTGCACCACAGATGTGAACCAGCAAGGAGCGGAGGGAGCCCTCATCCCACAGCTCAAGCAAGAGGTCGAACAGTTGGCCAAAACGCTGAGAGCAGTTGCATCAGGCCAGCATGGGCTCCAGCAAGTCTCCGGAGGGCCAGAAGCTCACTGGAGACTGGGGACTCTCTGAGGGCTGGATTGGGAGTCCTCGAGGGCCGCAAGTGGCTCCAGGGCCGGGGTTTGGGCACCCCTGCTGTAAATGAAACCGGAAGTCCCACACTTTTGAATTTCATAGCAGCACACAAGGAGCACACGACAGCTTTGGCTTTATTGGTAGTTCAGAGGTGGTGGAACCCAGATGGGGTCAGGTGGCATCTGGTTCATGCCATCCCTGCGGGGATGAATGGGTTGCAAAAAGCAACACATAGGAAACTGGCTCAGTTTTGTCTACACCTCCTCCTAGCTGTTTTCCAGGGTTTGCCAGCATTCTGCCTTCCACAGAGATTCCAGGGATGACATTTGGGACCTTTTGCACACAAAACTGAAGCTACCCAACCATTGAATTATAGGCAACATGAAGAAATTAAAAAAAAAAGAAAAAGTTTCTACTGTATAAATCCACCATTATCTTTTTGAAACAAGAATGGCAAATTTAATTTGCACCAGTAGGAAGCCAAAGTAATTCCACTATGATGTTCTCCAGTAACAAAGAAGAGAGTGGCTCTTAAAATGGGCAAAGATGGGGTCAAGACTCCCCAGCCCATGAGGCAGTGCACCAAAGGCGACTATCCACCCCCCTTGCACAGAGCTTTGCCATACCAAATGCCATCTCCTCTTATTGGTGGCACGTTGGTGGGGGCTTCCATCTATTCTGCACTGCAGGCCCCCTAGATTTGGAAAAGGAAGCGTGGAGAGGTGGAATAAAATGTTGCAGACAGCTCTCTTCCACACTTCTGCTTCATCCCCCTGTTTTGAATCCAAGAAGTGGGGGGGATGGGTGCAGGCAGGCAAGTGGGCACCCTTGCCAAACATCCCAAGGCAACTTCAGAAAGCATTTCCTCAGCAAAACCAGTGCCCAAACACCTTGGTTAAGGAGAAAGGCACTCATAGTTGGCAACCTTCAGTCTCGAAAGACTATGGTATAAGCCTACAGCACCCGGTATTCCCAGGCGGTCTCCCATCCAAGTACTAACCAGGCCTGACCCTGCTTAGCTTCCGAGATCATGGTATAAGCCTACAGCACCTGGTATTCCCAGGCGGTCTCCCATCCAAGTACTAACCAGGCCTGACCCTGCTTAGCTTCCGAGATCATGGTATAAGCCTACAGCACCCGGTATTCCCAGGCGGTCTCCCATCCAAGTACTAACCAGGCCTGGCCCTGCTTAGCTTCCGAGATCATGGTATAAGCCTACAGCACCCGGTATTCCCAGGCGGTCTCCCATCCAAGTACTAACCAGGCCTGACCCTGCTTAGCTTCTGAGACCATGGTATAAGCCTACAGCACCCAGTATTCCCAGGCGGTCTCCCATCCAAGTACTAACCAGGCCTGACCCTGCTTAGCTTCTGAGACCATGGTATAAGCCTACAGCACCCAGTATTCCCAGGCGGTCTCCCATCCAAGTACTAACCAGGCCTGGCCCTGCTTAGCTTCCAAGATCAGACAAGATCAGACATCTGCAGGGTCACAGTTGCTGCTTAATCAGAGGCACTCAAGACAGAGGATACAGCTAACATATAACAAAATCTGTATATTATAATCTGCAGAGCAGAGACCATAAGAAGAGTTCTCCCAAGAGTTCTCTTCACTGATCCTCAGTGGCCTCACACTGAGGTTCCGTTGAAACACTGTGGCCAATACCCACTGTGTCCTCCTCCACAAAAGAGCCCACTTCCTTTCTAGAGCTATCTATACCCATGGCAATCACCACATCTTGTGGTCCTGAGTTCCACAAGCTAATTCTGCTGTGAGGCCCGCGCCTCCCATTTATTAGAAGTCAGTCACTGCAGTCATGTATTTATATTTGGCTTCTTTCCTTTCCGAGCGGGAGACCCAAGTTCGGATCTGTTTCCCAGATCCGAAAACCTTCAAGGAGCATCAAAGCATCCGATGACTCACACAACAAGACACTCACACAACACTGGCTAGTAAAAGAAACAAAGTCACTTTTTGCCAGTTGGAACAGACATCTGAATAGCTTTGGGGATTCTCCTCCGAGTCTGGAACGCTGCTGTGCCAGGCTGGCTCTACACTGGTTTATCCTAAGTCATTTCGTCCTCATTTAAATCACAAGTTCCTCCCTGCCAGGCCCCCGGTGTTCCCAGTCTTTGTCCTCCCATTGCAGGAGAAAGCATAAAATAAAATGCAAATCGCTTCCCAGCTCTATAACAACCACAAAACAACAATCTGCTGAAATGCAAAGCTACCATAGTGAGGAATGGGAAGAGAGGAGAAAGTTAATCAAGGGTCAAAGTTCTTGGATCCCTGGGAAGGTCTCCATCCCCGAGACAATGATCCTGTAACTGGAGATTTAGGACGGTTTCGGAGATTCCAGCCAATGTGAATTTACTAGCTTGTAACACAGACCCCCACTTTGTGCACAGAACTGGGTCTTTGGGAAAACACACAAAGCCGATCCTCCAAGCAAGGGAGATGACAACAGGGAGACATCAAATGAGGTCGCCCAGCGGGGGCCATGAGACGTGGGCTGATGTTTCCAATCATGATGCAATGTGTGTTTCAGTCAGGCACAAAGACAAAGGCAGATTCGGAAGGAGAAGACTTGGCGAAAGGAGGAAAGGTCCTGACTGCTTTTTCCTGCAGATTCTGTGATTCTACAAACCAGAACCAAACTGACAGGCAATGGCTTCCTTGGCCTTATATAGGTGATTGTAGGGTCAGCCCAAGGCACCCCCTGGTACTTGAAGTAGCATGTCAAATGCTGTGCCTCCCCTCCCTCCATACAGAGGGGTGTCAGCTGCCATCCCTTCCGAGCCTCCTTCCACATCTTGGGTTCCAAAGGGGAATAGAGCAAAAGAGGAAGTGAGGAGACCAGGAGGAGACCCTCAAGCCCAGGGGTCTCCAAACTTTTAGGCCAGAGGGCCACATCAAATATCTGGCACGGTGTGGAGGGCCAGAAAAAAAAAATTCAAATATAAAACGTAAATCAATACATTAGAGATGGAACTTGAATGAATGAACGGGCTCAAATTTCCGGGACTTCTCCAAGTACCAACACACAACCCAGAAAAAAACAACACATGGACTCCCATTTAATGGACTCCCCAAATGGACTCCCATTCTCCGACCCCACAAGCAGCTTACCTAAATGTAAATATCTCAGAACCAGCACATGACAAGGAAAGTTTCCAGGATTTCTCCAAGCATAAACACACACCACAGAAATAAAGCACACACTCAGATGGACCCCTTTCCCCCCACCTCACAAGCAGCTTACTTACATGTATAGGAGTAAATACCTCAGAACCAGTACATCACAGGTAACACCCGGAACATGTCCTGGGGGCCGGGGAGATCTCCCTGACCCTCAGGAAGTCATCTGAGGGTGCAATCCTGGTAATGAGTTGGGCCGGCACAAGGGACTGAAGAGGAGGAACAGAGGAGAGGAGAGTGCTGGCCTAGAGCATCTCTCCCCTACACTGTTCAGGAATTATAGCACAGCAGCCATGTCTGCACCCTATCAAGACACGGATTGGTGCAACTGGGTAGGAGAAATTGCAATGTGGATCAAGCCATCTCACACCACTTCTGTCCCACCTGTGGGATACCAGATGACCTGTAGACACTTGGCTGAGCAACCCTCATCGCTTTCTCAGGGCCGGATTACATGGGATGAGGGTCATCGCGTCTGTGGATCACGTGTCTGCCCTATTCACATGCAATGCATACATGAATATGTCTTGCATTAAGTGGAGCCATTTATCCACCTGGTCCATTAGCATCTGCTCTAATGGTGTGCCAAGATCTTGGTCCTGAGTATGCTTTCCCAGATCCTGAGACCCTGTGCATCCCAGGGACTGAACTGCAATGTAGGTGCTTTACCACTGAGCAACAGATGGGTGCAGTCCGAGATATACTGACTTGTTACGTGGGCCATGTCCCATCCCCCTTGCCCCCTAAATTGCCCTGCCTGCCTGCCAAGCCATCAGGTGAATAAACAGCAGCCATTCCTTCTCCTCTTGTGCTGAATTTGAAAAGGGAGTGGAAGAGGAAGCAGAGTGCTGTTGGGCCAGAGTGTCTCCTCTTTTCAATAGCAGCACGGAGAAGGACACAGTAGAGGAAATGGGGAAGAGCAGAGCCTTGGGCTAGAGTGTCTTCTCTATTTTCACAATATTAGTACCAACACCAGAGCAGCACCATGGTAGTTTGGCAGGTGGGGGCACAGCTGAATGCCCCAATATCCGCCACTTCCAACATCTGACCCCCAAAGCAGTCTTAGCCTAGCCTATGGAGAGAGATTTTTTTTTTTTTCCAGGTGAGTAAGATACAGCCTAAGTTGGCTTACTTCTGAGTAAAAAACACTGTTTTCATACACCTCTATGGGGCAAATGGCCAGCCCTGTCACATTTAAATGAATGGCCCTCAGTGCGCTCTGGAATCCTTAATGCTGCACATTCTGTCCAGCACAATTTGGCCCAAGTGAGACCCTTTCCTCCCCAGTTTGGTCTCTCTCATTACCACCAACCTTCAGCACACATCTCTGCACAAATATTGCGCCCCCCTCCCCCTTCCACTGCTTTTCTAAATTACAAGTGAGCTCAAGCACCAGTAGCTCCTCAATGACACTCCTAGGGGTAGGAATCACCTGACAGTCGTACTTTGAGGTGTGTATGGTCCTGCTTTCTTTGCAGTGTCAGTTCACACACACACACACGCACACACACACACACACACAGCAATTGCCCTGCATGCTCTCAGTGGACAAGGAGAGCCAAAGGAAAATCTTATGTTCTTATGTTCAAAGGAAAATCCGTCTACAGTTCATTCTCTTCCCCTCGCAAACACACTGGAACAGGGGGTGTGGTTTTCTCGCATTCTTCCACAGGGATGCCAAGAAGCCAACAACTGAACTCCCAAGGCTTGCCCTTCGCTCACCTGCCTGCCTCCGAGTGCCTCCTCTTCCGAGCGCAGGCTGCCTTCCACTTCCTCCCCAAGACTCCTGAGTGCAGCCTGAATGCTCCGATTGTCTTCTGCCAAGCGATGACACACCCACCCACACGCATGTTCCCTCGAAACATCCATCCCAAGGCAAAGTGGTCAATTTATGGCTTTGAAGGGGTTCTCAGTGCCCAGGCGAGTGTGTCGCTAACCACACACTTCAGCCCTGGCTCTGCCTTGTAAACTCTGCGGCAGACAAACAAAGTGACCGCCAACTCTGGAAGGAGGCCTTTTGCTTGAGGTTGCACCACGAGTTCCACGCGCAGGGCTGGAGAGAGGAGTCACTGCTGGAAGCCGGGGAATAAGATTTCTGATCTCCAGAGTCCCTGTTTCTATAGCTCCACCTAACATTTTGCTTGAGCTGCCTGCTCTTCAGAGTGCTGTATGTGCCAAAATTCGAGGGAAGGGCAGGATGGTCCCAGGATGTGGTGCTGGCCACAGAATTCAGACTCCTTAAAACTTTGGTTTTCTTAACAAAATAGGGAGCAAGTTTCTAGTCCTTAAGATGGCAAAGATATGCAGACAATGTCTGCTGTAGCCATGGCCTTGTAACTGGAAGGTAAAGGATTGGGAACAGACCAACCCGAGTGTACTCAGTGGCAAACTAGATTTTTTTGTGGGAAATCCACAATCAGATCTCCTGAGATCTTCACATAAGAACATAAGATGAGCCCCACTGGATCAGGCCCAGAGCCCATCTAGTTCAGCTTCCTGTCTCTCACAGTGGGCCACCAGATGCCTCAGGAAGCACACAAGACCACAAGATACTTGCATCCCATTGCCACTCCACTGCATCCATTTACTCTCACACACCCCCAACAAAGACACCACAGTGACCAACTTTTAATGCATGATACCTACTGAACGCACCTTCCCTCCCTCAACAATCTGGGGTAGGTGAAAAAACCGCCACCCATGGCCAATCCGGATGATAGAAAACAATTCCTATCTGGTCCTCATGATGAATGACCAGCTAATCTCATGGCTTGAAACCTGTGATGGAGTTTTCCTCCAGAAAACTGTCCAATCCCCTTTTAAAGGTATCTAGGCCAGATGCCATCACCATATCCTGCACCAAAGAGTTCCACAGACTAATTACACGCTGGGTAAAGAAATAATTTTTGTTGTCAGTTCTAACTCTCCCAACACTCAATTTTAGTGGATGTTCCCTGGTTCTGGTGTTGTGTGAGAGGGAAAAGAGCATCTCTCTATTCACTCTATCCATCCCCAGCATAATTTTGTATGTCTCAATCATGTCCCTACCCCTGGGGGCTGGGGATAAGAATAGGCCCTCAGTTTGGCTGTACTTGTCGTAAGAGGCGACTAAACAGCCACCGGGTAGATGGGACTCGTCAGCCTGGGAAGGCAGCTCATCTGAGAGAAGGAAAACTCTGATCCCAAACCTCCACTGCCTTGTGGCTCCATCCAGTTATGGAAAAGGCTTCAGGAGTCAACCTCAAGGCAAAATCTCGAGGCAAACCTCGAGGCAAACCTCGAGCCGGAGTCCCTGAGGCAGTTCATAGCTGAACACAGTCACGTTCTGGCAACTCCTGCGACGCCGCTGGAACCAACCGTATTGGCCTCTGCCTTTCCATTGGACCATTTCAGCGACGTGGAGAGGGGGGATTTGCTGCATGGGTAACAGCCTATCCTCCATACCTACTTTACCCAGGCTTCGCGCACTGGAGAGGACACTCTGTTCCAGAACCACCATTCAGAGCGTGACACCATAGTCTTCCGAGACTGAAGGATGCCAACAACCAACAATCATGTTCCCCACCTCAGGTGCTTCTTATCTAGACTGAAGAGCCTCAAACGCTGTAGCCTTTTCACATCAGGGAGGTGCCCCAGCCTAGTAATAATTTTGGTTGTTCTTTTCTGTACCTTTCCCACTTCCACGATGTCCTTTTTAAGATGTGGTGACCAGAACTGAATACTCCAGGTGTGGCTATACCATCGATTTGTACAACGGCATTATAATATTAGTTGTTTTATTCTAAAGCCCCTTTTTAATGATCTCAAGCATGGAACTGGCCGTCTTCACTGCCGCTGCACATTGGGTTGACATTTTCATCGAGCTGTCCGCCAGCACCCCAAGATCTCTCTCTCTCGAGCTGTCGCAGAACCCACCAGCCTATATGTGAAGTTTTGATTTTTTGCCCCAGCGTGCATGACTTTACACTTACCCACATCTGCATTTATTTATTTATTTTACTTCAAAACTGCAACAGACGGCTCTGAACTTGATCCCACTGGGGAAAGAAATACAGGTGCGTGTGTACCATCTCTGATGTTTTACCACTAACAGAAGGTGGGGAGGTGGACAGAGCTGGCCCATCCATGAGGCCAGCTCGATGTGGATGCCCGATCTTGTCTGATCTTGGAAGCTAAGCAGGGTTAGGCCTGGTTAGTACTTGGATGGGAGACCGCCTGGGAATACTGGGTGCTGTAGGCTTCTACCATAGTCTTTCGAGACTGAAGGTTGCCAACCAACCAAAGGCTTGGTGGGGACTGTCCACCAACTCTCTGCCAGTGCTCCTTCCCCATACTATTGGGTTCCAAATACTATTGGGTTCCCCATACTATTTATTTATTTATTTATTTAAAAAATGGAAAATGTCCCGTTCAGGTCCTAGCTGTGCAAATAACTAAGTGAATATATTGCATTGCTTTTTATTTCTGATTCCCCCTCCCTATGATTGCCACATCCTGACAATAAGAGTCCTTTGTTGTTGCTCTGTACCCGCTCTCTTCTTATATGCTGAAGATGTGGCATTGGCGACTGCTCTCAGACCTTGCACAGGGACCAGATTTCTGGCTGCTGGCTGTTTTTGACACCACGTGGATGTAGATTATATTCATCTGCATGGAAGGCAGGGAGGTGAATGCCTCTGTTCTGCTCCCAACCACATGGAATGGCTCCGAAGGGGAGGGGGAGGCACCCCTTGCACGCCATGGTGAGACTCCCTGCAAAACTTGCAGCACAGTCCTAACTTGTGCCAACCACCTCACAGCCCAATCCTATGCATGTCTACTCAGAAGTAAGTCTCATTAAAGTCAATGGGGCTTACTCCCAGGAAAGTGTGGATAGGATTGGGCTGTCAGTTCTCCTTCCCTGGTGTTGCCTTTGGTGCTCTGCTCTGCCTTTAATTCAGTTAAGAACATAAGAACATAAGAACAGCCCCACTGGATCAGGCCATAGGCCCATCTAGTCCAGCTTCCTGTATCTCACAGCGGCCCACCAAATGCCCCAGGGAGCACACCAGATAACAAGAGACCTGCAAGGCTTCCTGGGAATTGTAGTTAAGAACATAAGAACAGCCCCACTGGATCAGGCCATAGGCCCATCTAGTCCAGCTTCCTGTATCTCACAGCGGCCCACCAAATGCCCCAGGGAGCACACCAGATAACAAGAGACCTCATCCTGGTGCCCTCCCTTGCATCTGGCATTCTGACATAACCCATTTCTAAAATCAGGAGGTTACGCATACACATCATGGCTTGTACCCAGTAATGGATTTTTCCTCCAGAAACTTGTCCAATCCCCTTTTAAAGGCGTCCAGGCCAGACGCCAGCACCACATCCTGTAGCAAGGAGTTCCACAGACCGACCACACGCTGAGTAAAGAAATATTTTCTTTTTTCTGTCCTAACCCGCCCAACACTCAATTTTAGTGGATGTCCCCTGGTTCTGGTACTATGTGAGAGTGTAAAGAGCATCTCCCTATCCACTCTGTCCATCCCCTGCATAATTTTGTATGTCTCAGTCATGTCCCCCCTCAGGCGTCTCTTTTCTAGGCTGAAGAGGCCCAAACGCCGTAGCCTTTCCTAGTAAGGAAGGTGCCCCAGCCCCGTAATCATCTTAGTCACTCTCTTTTGCACCTTTTCCATTTCCACTATGTCTTGTGGGGTTCACTGGCTCCTCTTCTGAACCATGAAGTAAGCATGCTGGAATAAAAGCGGGGGCGCTCCCAACAGATGACTCATGCCCCTATTTCTAGTGAAATTATGACACACGTCCTAACTGATATGGGCAAACACAAGGCTCATATGTAGTGATGCAGAGAGGTCTCCACCCCCCTCCCCAGCAAGCCCCACTACTTCTAAGTCAGAAATTAATCATGAAAAGCAATCAACGCCTGCTTGTCTTGGGCCAGTTGCTGGATACTGTAGGGGAAGAGACCCTTCCACCCACGACCTCTCTGAACAGGAAGCAGCGATCCATCACGCTTGGCGGTTTTAACTGAACAATTTTTCCTTTGATGGTGCTCTGCAAGGCTTCCCGAGTTAATTGTTCGGAATGCAGACTCCTCTGGGTGCCACAGTGATCCCCGCATGATGTAAGCTCTCCAGAGTTCCTCAGGGCCAAGCAGGCGTGGGGAAGCAGTCTCAGGAAGCGGACCTCCCCCTTCACACCCAAGCATGTTCCTTAGTATCCTTTCCCCACTAGGGGAATTCTCCTGCATCAGCTTGCTGCTTCCTGCTGCTGGAGGGGAGGGTGGCAAACAGTTAGTAAGGGAGGCTGCCTTCCCAGAGGCTTCTGGCTGGCCACCACAGGAATTGGGATGCTGGCTAGACAGAGCCCTAGTCCAGGGGTGCTCACACTTTTTTGGCTCGAGAGCTACTTTGAAACCCAGCAAGGCCCGGAGATCTACCAGAGTTTTTTTTTACAATGTTCGCGCCATCATAACATATAACATTTATGTGTACAATGTATGTTGGTGTACCTTCAGCCCCACTGAGTATAACAGGACTTACTCCTGAGTAGACATGCCTAGGATTAGGCTGTGAGGCTGCAATCCTAGCCACACTTACCTGGGAGTAAGCCCCATTGAGTACAATGGGCCTTACTCCCGGCGTTTCCTCCCAGAGGCACCTGAAGAGGGGGGGGGGTCGGCACTCCGCGATCTACTCATTTTGCCTCGCGATCTACCGGTAGATCGCGATCCACCTATTGAGCACCCCTGCCCTAGTCTAACCCAGCTAGGCTCTTCTTATGCTCTGAAATGTCCTTATTGAACAGCCTGATCCGAAACAACTTTCCAGCACCAATGCAGCAGAGGTAAGGAAACAAATGTTCCCTTACCTTGAGGAGGCCACTGTGGTGTTGTCCCCCACCTCCCCAAGAATGCCGAGTGCGCCCCAGTGGAACGATTGTATCGGCACTGGAAAGTTGGTTTGGATTGGGCTGTAAGTCTCCGGTATCTGGAAACAGGCTCTGGCCATCCTTACCTGCAGATTCCACCATCTGTGAACGCCTCCCCACACCTCAGAAGTCCTCCAGGATGCAACTGGAAGCCACGTCTGGTTTACGTCCATGGCATTCTGTCACATCTGGGAGGCATTCTGAGGTGTGGGGAGGCCCACAGCCCACTCCGTTGGCCTTTGCTGGCCTCAGAACACCTCTCAGATGTGGCTTCCAGTCATGTCCAGGAGGTGTTCTGAGGCCAGGGAAGGCCAAAGGAGTGGGCCCCAGGGCTGGCACAACCTCCAGAGGGCCCAGCAAGACACCACAGTAAGTGATTATTGTGCAAGGACCCTGACCCCATCCAGGTCTCAAGCGTCTGTGCATTTTGGTATCTGTGGGGTGGTGGTCCTGGAATGAATATCTCACAAATACCAAGTTTTCAAGAGAATTTAAAAGGATTTGAGGATTTGAGATTCAGCTCCCATGGGGCACACCTCTCTTTCTTTCCTCGTGCAAGGGAAGCACCCTACAGGTAGACCACAGCTGTGATAGAAGGACATCTGCAAGAGGGATCTGAAGGCCTTAGGAATGGACCTCAACAAGTGGGAAACCCTGGCCTCTGAGCGGCCCGCTTGGAGGCAGGCTGTGCAGCATGGCCTTTCCCAGTTGGAAGAGACACTTGGCCAACAGACTGAGGCAAAGAGGCAAAGAAGGAAGGCCCATAGCCAGGGAGACAGACCAGGGACAGACTGCACTTGCTCCCAGTGTGGAAGGGAATGTCACACCCGGATTGGCCTTTTCAGCCACACTAGACGCTGTGCCAGAACCACCTTTCAGAGCGCGATACCAGAGTCATTCGAGACTGAAGGTTGCCAATACTGTCTGCCGCCTCCGGTCTGAACACATTTTCGCATGTTTTTCAAAGAATGAGGAAAATCGCTGACCTAGGAGAGAACACATCTTGTGTACTGATCCCTCTTTCAAATTGCTCTCCGTCCTTCAGGTCTCCATCTCCCAGTTTGATCATTTCCCTCTAACCTTCTTAATCAAAGTTATTTGGTTACTTCAGTTATCCACAGTTGCCATATATTCTTCCTGTGTTGAGCTGCAGATTGCCCTGGAACAGTGGATCTCAAATTGGTGGGTTGCGACCCACCAGCTTGTGTAAAGCTTCCCCCATCCTTTTAAGGGGCGGGGGAAGGGGGAAGGTAGCAACACGATCCCCAGGATTACATCACTAATGGGGATGAAAGGGGGATATTTTTATTTACTGAGGGCTGCTGGCAACTGCAGGAGCTGCAGGGAGCCCCAGGGAGCCCTCCGCAGGGCTCCCCGATGCTTAGAACGTTGACGCAGAACGTTAGAATGTTGAGAAAAACCGATTGCTAAGCACTTCCATAGGAGAAGGAATTTGGGGGCAGGCGCACTGCAAGTCCAAAGGGATCTCCTCTGGAGGAGGAAGGTGGCAGCAGGCACACTGCAAAGCTGCTGCGGCATGATTCCTCCCAATGAAGAAGAAGCCAGACTGAGCAGCTTCCTCACAAAGTGACAGCGGCTGCCATCTTGGCCAAGCCACCCTGGACACCCCATGTGACATTTGGGGGTAGAATCTGGGGTGCCCCACCCCAGTGCCCCCGCTAGGTACGCTATGGCTTCCCCCTTCCCCCTGCAAAGAACAATCAGGTTCTTCCACCTGTAAAAGACATTCAGCAGTCACAACTGTTACCCTGCACATGCCCAATCTCGTCTGATCTTGGAAGCTAAGCAGGGTCAGGCCTGGTTAGTACTTGGATGGGAGACCGCCTGGGAATACCGGGTGCTGTAGGCTTATACCATGATCTCGGAAGCTAAGCAGGGTCAGACCTGGTTAGTACTTGGATGGGAGACCGCCTGGGAATACCGGGTGCTGTAGGCTTATACCATGATCTCGGAAGCTAAGCAGGGTCAGGCCTGGTTAGTACTTGGATGGGAGACCGCCTGGGAATACCGGGTGCTGTAGGCTTATACCATGATCTCGGAAGCTAAGCAGGGTCAGGCCTGGTTAGTACTTGGATGGGAGACCGCCTGGGAATACTGGGTGCTGTAGGCTTATACCATAGTCTTTCGAGACTGAAGGTTGCCAACCATCAAAGAACAATCACCATGACCAAATGGCAACTCCTCCCCAATAAAGAGAAAGCGGATGGAGATGTCTTACCTGGGCCCCTGGTGCGGCAAGGCCAAGTGCAAATATTCTGCAGAGACCCGAACTCCAGTTTCACCGCATAGCTATGCTCCCTTTGAAGATCTGCCCAGGAAACCAAGATCACAGAGCCATCATCCTAGAGGGAATCCAAAAGATACATCAAGTTCTACACCTGGACTGCAGAGTTCTGCAAGACTGGGATGTCCCAAGAGGGATTTCTCCATGTCTCTGAGCTACTCTTTCTTCCAGATGGTACTGAGAATATACAATTGTAAAAAGTGTGCTATTTTTAATACGCCTCTAACCAGGAATTTTTGTTCCCGTTGAAGACAATTTTTTCCCCTTTTAATCACTGTCAGCAAACCTGTGGTTGAAAGGAACAATGGTCTGTGGATATCCTCAAGGAGCAGGTTGCCCACAGTAATTTATTTTTTTAAGTACCTGTAAGTACCAAAACCTGCCCTGGTGACCATCCCAATAAAATAGATCTGGCTGGAAAGAGGCAGAGCCAAAAGACCACAGGGTCTGGGTACAGTTTGAGCATTAAACTTGCTTAACATAAGAGCCAGTTTCACGATAAACTTCAGATGTTTGAGAGCCTCAGGAGAAACATTTGTGAGCCACAATATTTAAGAAGCACTTACATTCTTGAATATATTGACATCTCTGAGTTCTTTATCAAATTTGGTCAGCTGCTTTTTTAATTGTATTTATGTGATGTTTAATCAATCAAATCTATCAATCAAACTCACATTTTTATACTGCCCTTCCTCCTAGGAGCTCAGGGTCAGTTCATCCCTCTTTTTGTCCTGGCAACAACACTGTGACGTAGATGAGAGAGTGACTGGCCCAAGGTCACCCAGGAAGCTTTGTGTCTATCCAAATACTAATCACCAGGCTGGCTGACGGGCTGGGTTTCCGCTCACCCCAGTGCTAATGATTTTGAGACATCTTTATTTGTTCCGTGAGGGGTGAGCAATTGCCCCGGAAGGCTGGAGAAAATGGAGAGCTTGTTTAAACAGGACGGTTTAAGAAAACCCAATCAATCAAGGGTGTGGGAATGTACCTGTGTTTGCTTAGGCAGGGGGCTGTCTGGGCCCACCACCAGCCAAACAGAAACTCAGAAAGAGGACAAGAGGGGGTGGGAGAGGAGGGCGCTTTGATGGTGAAATGAAGACAGAGGGGCCTTTGCCTGTCAAAAACAATTTCTTTGACCTGATCCTTAAGACTTGAATGGACCTTGAGCAGGGCTTGTCAATTTGTCCTCTGTCTCTGTCTTTCTCTTTTTAAGCATACCATTCATAGAAAAATGTTTTAATATAAGTACAGTGGGCCCTCAGGACAGTGGGATAATGACCCCCTGTGGATGCCTATTGCTGCAGATACGACCCCACGGCAGGAAGCCCTCAAAGGACCTTCTAGATCAGGGGTGCCCAAACCCTGGCCCTGGGGCCGCCTGCGGCCCTCGAGGTCTCTCAATGCAGCCCTCAGGGAGTCCCCAGTCTCCAGTGAGCTTCTGGCCCTCCAGAGATTTGTTGGAGCCCACACTGGCCCAACGCAACTGCTCTCAGCGTGAGGGCGACTGTTTGACTCTTGCGTGAGCTGTGGGATGAGGGCTTCCTCCACTGCTTGCTGTTTCACATCTGTGATGCAGCAGCAAAGGAAAGGCCAGCCTTGCTTTGTGCAAGGCCTTTTATAGGCCTTGAGCTATTGCAAGACCTTCATTCATTCATATAAGTTCATCTTTAATCTATTCATTTATGTAAACTTATGTAAATTTATTCAAATTTTAAATGTAAATTAATTAATTTTCCCCCCAACCCCCGACACAGTGTCAGAGAGATGATGTGGCCCTCCTGCCAAAATCTGGGAAGTGTTCTGAGGCCTGGGGAGGCTGCATGCAGCTTCCCTGGACTTTAGAAAGCCTCCTGGAAGCATAATAAAGAAGGCCCCAAAAGTGCCTTTCTGACACCTTCAGAAGGCTTCCTGAGGCCGATCAGACATGGAGTCGGCACCCACAGGGAATTAAATCCGTGGGTGCTGAACCCACAGATGGCAAAGGCCAACTGTACTTATATCTAAGTTATAGGGGCCAAGCTCCATCTTAGAAAAGGTATATTTGTAAGAAGCTGCCTTCCACTGACCAAGTCAGTTGTCCATCTAGCCCTGAACTGAACACTGACTTGCTGCAGCCCTCCAGGGTTCAAAACGAGACTCTTTCTCTGCCTGACCTGGAGATGCTGCCAGGGATAGTGCCAAGAATCTTGTGCATGCCTGTCGTACACTTGGTCTCACACTCCCAGGGTTTTGGGGTGCTCAGAGTTGTTGGTTCTGAACCCTAGAGCCCTCAAAGATCCCTGTTCGGTAGTACTGCCACCACCCTGTAAGAGCCAGTGCCTCAGTCCAGGGACACCGAGACCCTCTAGGCTTAACTATATCCCTTGTAGGCACTGAGTACTTTCTTTACTTAAAGTCTCAGTCCTCAAGTCACTAGTCCACAATGAGGATTTTTGGTAGCTTGCTGAACGGCTAGACAGGATTCTGAACCTTTGTCCCCAACAGACAATGAACCAACATGGTAAAAGGATTTTTACTTTATTAAGTACATAGGGTTACAAAAAGTTACAAAAGGCAGCAAATGCTAGAGGCATAAAAACTTCTAGAAAACATATCAGCATAAAACAACAGAGCTAACTGGCTAACTCTATTATTCTCTGACTCTCACCTGGGTCAGCTTCTTTTGTAGATCCTCAGGCCAGTTACATAAGAGGCCACATGGTCCTGGCGGGGCAGGATGTGTACCCCCCACCTATCTCACCAAGAGACAAAGACCAAAGGTTTGGGCCTCTGTAAAACCCCAAGCACAGCACTTTCCTTTTCAGCCAAGGAGCTGTTCCTTTGAATCCTGGGCAGGAGATATGGAGCTGGACCCACATCTGAAACCCATGAGGTGCACCACCTCCCATTCTGGATGCCATACCAGGACTGCTCACAGAGAGGGCACGAGTCAACTCACAATTCCTCTTTTTCCACTTCAGTGTCATAGCCACAGCTATTGAATGAAATGGAGAGCGGCTTGGCTTCGGAGACTCCTTTTCGCAAATATTTCCATGGCTCGCAGTATTTTCAAAAGCAAACCATCCACATGCCTGCACTAAAATTTGCCAGGAAATGCACCGGGACATTAAGGTTTCAGTGACTTGGGCTGGCGGCACACTCAGCAACTATGCAACACAGGAGCGTAGCTACAGCAGGGGCAGCACTGCCTAGAATGGCTCCAATGTCGACTGGGAGGAGCTGGTCACACAGTGCATTGCAGCACATGCAATATTTACTGCACCACCCCCCTGTAGCTATGCTACTGAGGCAATAGCCAGAGAGGCCGATGGCCCAATCCTAACCAACTTTCTAGCATCGATGCATCACAATGCACCCGGAGGCAAGGGAACAAACATTCCCTTACCTTGAGGAGGCCTCTGTGACTGCCCCTCCACTGCATGCCCCGCTGGCACAGCTGCATCAGCCCTGGAAAGTTGGACAGGATTGGGCCCTAAGCCCGGTAAATTCTGACGAGAATGTGCTGATGCCCTCCTTCACTGCAAGTGCCTGTCGAACAGCAAAGTGAAATTCAGAGGGGCTACCTTGGCGAGGCCTGGCTGCAGCGCACGGCCAACTGTGGGAGACCCAGCACCCCAGCAGGGCCCGCCAACCCTTGGGCAGCATTGCCCTGGGGCACTGTAACGGGAGAATGCGGGGTAACGTTCACCCAGGTGACCCTACCATGATTTTCAGCAGATGTGCTGCAGGGGTTTGCGGCAGAGCACTGAAAATTGCTGAAAAACTCTTCCAGGTTCTGTGGCTCTGTTTCCGGGGCAACTGTCTGTAGTAACGAATTGTCAGTCCCTCTTCCTCTGCCAGCTCCACCAGTAGAGCAGAAACAGATAATTACTACAGACGGTTGTCCCAGGAACAGAGCTGCAGAACCTGGAAGAGACTCCTGGAAGTGCCATCATTTGAGGCAAAGACCACAGAGAAGACTATAGACATCAGTGAGCCGTGAGAAGGAAAAAGTGGAAAGTTGCTGTCTTAAGAAGTCCACCTGTAGGCACTTTATCAAAGGCCCCTCAACATGAAAGGACACAATGCAGATGGTGAAGACCACCAGCCTCATCTAGTAGACCAGGGGTGTCCAAAGTTTTTGGCAGGAGGGCCATCATCTCTCTGACACTGTGTCGGGGGCCGGGGAAAAATTTTATTTACAATTTGAATAAATTTACATACGTTTACATAAATGAATACATTAAAGATGAACTTATATGAATGAATGAATGAATGAATGAAGGTCTTGCAATAACTCAAGACCTATAAAAGGCCTTGCACAAAGAAAGGTTGGCCTTTTCTTTGCTGCTGCATCACAGTTGTGAAACAGGAAGCAGTGGAGGAAGCCCTCATCCCACAGCTCACACAAGAGGTCAAACAGTCGCCCTCAGGCTGAGTGCAGTTGTGTTGGGCCACTGTGGGCTCCAACAAATCTCTGGAGGGCCAGAGGCTCATTGGAGACTGGAGGCTCCCTGAGGGCTGGCATGTGGCCCTAGGGCCGGGGTTTGGGCACCCCTGCAGTAGACCAATGTTATATCCATAGAAGCTGCTATCCAAACATGCAGAAAACCACTGTATAAGTCATAAGTCATGGAATAAGCTGAGACCCATAAGTCACAGAATTACTGTTTCAAGCAATTTCAGTGCAAGGCACGTATAGAAACACCAGAATTGTTTATTCACTCTGCTTTCCCTGAATGAGACTGTAGGGTCCAGTTAGATCCAGAAGACAAACTCAACTCTGGAAAAGCTTTGTAGCCCATAGCTTTTTTTTTTTCTTTCTGATGTGACATTCCCACATGTATGCACAAGTGGTATTGCTTCAAAAAGTGAGCCTGAGAGCTCCAACCATTACATCAGAATTGGGCTGGTGCCTGTTTACTTTGAGAAACCAGAGCCTTGTGGCTCCTTCACGCCCTGTTTCTCCTCCATTTGGAACTCTGCAAGGATTCAGATGAAAAACGGAAGGATGAATGAGAGATTCACGAGGGTGAATCTCAAGGTAAGATTCACGAGGGTTGCTTCACCACACTAAAGCATATATACATGGGACATGTCATATATGTACCTCCGTCTGGACAGCTTTATCCTGGGTTCACTGTGACCATATAAACATGTGAACTTATGAAGTATGTTATATGAAGTACACCAATCCAGAGCACTGGTCAGTCTAGTCCAGCCTTATCTAAAGTGTCGGTTGCGATCCAGTGGTGGGTCGCGAGCCCATGTGAGGCGGGTTACGAGCGGAGTACTCCCACCCACCCTTACCTCTCAATGGTTAGATCAGAGCCATTCCAGAAGTATTGATCAGCCCCAGAGATTTTATCTCTGAACACTGTAAGTGGCTTTCAGAGGAAATGAGTTATGTCAGAATGCCAGATACAAGGGAGGGCACCAGGATGAGGTCTCTTGTTATCTGGGGTGCTCCCTGGGGCATTTGGTGGGCCGCTGTGAGATACAGGAAGCTGGACTAGGTGGGCCTAGGGCCTGATCCAGCGGGGCTGTTCTTATGTTCTTAACTACAATTCCCAGGAAGCCTTGCAGGTCTCTTGTTATCTGGTGTGCTCCCTGGGGCATTTGGTGGGCCGCTGTGAGATACAGGAAGCTGGACTAGATGGGCCTATGGCCTGATCCAGTGGGGCTGTTCTTGCGTTCTTATTCAGAGGCCTGTGGAGGGAGTACAGCGGGTTGGTGGCCTGGCACGATCCAGAGGAAACCTCCTCGGCACCACCAGAAGCATCAAGGTGGGTCATGGTACTGGTAAGGTTGGGAACCACTAGGCAAGTCCACTACTGTCTACCTTCTTCCAACAACTTTCTGAAGTCTGCAACTGTAGATGCTGGCCAGGCTATTTTCAACTGGTGTGCTGCAAAAGGTCTGCAGGTGTGCCATGAAGTGTGGAGTGCAGCAATTGAAAATTGCTGGAAAATGCTTCCAGGTTCTGTGGCTCAGTTTCTAGGGTCAACCTGTCAGTCCACTTTCTCTGCCAGCTCGACCAGGACAGAAAATTCATTACAGAACCCAGAAGAGTCTCCCAGAAGTCGAAAGTGACATCACAAGAGGCGCTCCATAGAGGTCAGCGTCCTGTGAGAATAAAAACTTTGAAAATAGCTGTACTAGACGCTAACCCCGGGAAGCGTGTGACCCACCCAAAGCTATAGCATCTCCCCTCAATACTGTGCAAGCAGCAAGTGTGAGGCATGCCACACAGGACACAGAAAAGGCAGCAGCCACAGCTCAGACCCAAACACGTGACACACCCGTGCACCTAAGACCATCCTTGCTCTGACAGCAAATTCCTTGAGAAAGATGCAAACCAAATCAGAGCGTGCAAGAAGAAATGGCTGCATTTCCTTGCACGGCACTGCTGAGACAGCCGTGGGTCTTTATTGATTCTGACACAAGGGCTTTCCTTGTGCCTCTCTCCTGGAAGGGAGCGCAACCCCCTCCCCATTCTGGCTGCTGTCTCTTAAATACATGTCCACTGTGGACATCGGAGAGGCTTGGTTTACAGGGATGTTGGATTGCAGTAATTACCACCCACTCAAAACAAGCAAGCTCTTTTTTCAGAGACCCCAGCCGTGGTGCATCAGGTATGACAGCTACTGTAGAGTCTTGATGATCACACAATTAATTACGCTCTAACATCAGATTAACTGGGGGACTGACCTGCAGGTGTGTGGAATGAGCAGTGAACACGGCCTCTGGCCTCTCCCTCAAGCTGGGTGCCGCAATCTAGTGCTCTTCCACTAGAGACATGGGGCCACGTGCCCCAATCCCAACCCTCCTAAGTAGTGTTGTTTCAGTGGGCATGCTGCTGAAGAGGTTGCAGTGGCACACCATGCGCCGGCAGACCCGCAGACACACTCCAGAGCAGGTAACCCTCTGCAGGGCTTGGAGGGAGGTGGAGAGGGGTGAACGGGGCAGACAATGAGAGAGCAGGGAGGAGGATGGATCAGGTCCAGGAGGAGCATGAAACTGGCAGCTGAGCATGCTGAATCCCAACCCCGTTACCGAACCTGATCCGAGCAACACAGGCTTGCACCACTGATTGAGCTGGCTAAGATCCAAGTTGCCCCACAGTGTCTGCTGGGGCTTACCCAGAGGCAAGGGGACAAATGTCCTTCTACTTTGGTGGGCCACTATGAGATACACAGGAAGCTGGACTAGACGGGCCTTTGGCCTGATCCAGTGGGGCTCTTCTTATGTTCCCCAAGGAGATGTCCAGCAGCTGAAAATCTCCTGTGGGATACAGTGAAAGTTGCACCGGTAAGGTAGCTGCATCACTGCACCGGGATTTTGGTAGAATAGGGCCACTATCCTTGTTAACAATCAGACCCTTTCCCCTTGGGAAATGCAATTATATAATCTTTAAGAGAAGAGATTTTGCACCCAAACTACAATTCCCAGGATCCTTTGGATGAAGCCACAACACTTAAAAGTAGTAGAAACCCAGGAATAGCAGACTGTGTCTCCACCTGGATTTTTAAACCTCATTTAAAAAAAAATGTTTGGTTAACCTGCCAATTTATTTTCTTTCATAGGGTGAGCTGCAGGGCAGGAGAACACCTTTGGGAAGCTGACCTCCTTGGGCTGCCTAATGATGGGTCTGATTATTGTGAATGAGCCTTGCTCTGTGATTTTGGTCAATTACCCTGATGGATAATCAGGGGCCTAACAAAAGAATCTTTAATGCTCCTTGATTACTAGAAATCTCCCCCTCCTTCCTTTGGGAAGCCCTGCCTTGCAGATGGTGGGAAGGGCAGAGAACCATGTGCTGAAGTTCTGAACAGGGACTGAGGCAAAGACAGACTGAATGGGGCACAGGGTGAGAGATGCCTGGGACACTGTGAGGAGTTGCAACTATTTTATATTTAGTTGCCGTGAAATACTGCTTTTGTCTTTCTAGTAAAACATTTAAACCCAGACCAAATTTGCCAGGCATAACTTCCTCCTTCCAAAATTTCCAGAGAAAGAGACATCATTAAACATTTTAATTTCTGTCTTCATTAGAATGATACTCCTCAATCCAGGCCAAAAGCAAGCACATTAGGAGCAAGCACATCCTTCTGGCTTAACCATCAGGCTAAACCGCCATGACTTGGCTGCATTTGCAAGCATGTTTTGTTGGCATGCTGGCAAAGGAGTAAATCTCCTATTGCAGTGGTGTAGCTAGAGGGTGTGCAAAGCACTAAGTTTGCAGGGAGCCTCTCCACAGTGTGCAAGCATCCTCTTTTTCCAGGACATGTCCTCTTCTTTAGCATCGTGTCCTGGAAAAGAACTCAAATATCCTCCTTCTCCCTGTGAACAGCCCCTGCAGATAGCACACAGCCTTCTTGGAACTAAGAAATGTAATAAATTATATGTAATATGGGTTTAAATTTAATAAGTAATATAGTGTTTAAATGAACCACATGAAATCAATATATGAATGTTTTAAGCTTTTATTTTGTCATGTACTGCGTTTTTTGGGTGTCCTTATAATGAATAAATTGTATAATTTAATTTACATTATATGTTATTTAATTATATGTACTTTAATTTAATAACAACAATATTGTGTTTAACCACATGAAATCAATATATATATATATGAGTGTTTTTAGCTTTTATTTTGTTCCATCCTACATTTTCCTTGGATGTCCTACATTTGGGGGGCACCTTGTCCTCTTTTGCAGTTATGACTTCCGGTCACCCCATGTGCAAGTGGCCCCTTCCCTTCGGAGCCAGGTGTACGCCTCCGTTTTGCTCCCCCTGTCCAGAATGGCTCTGAAAGGGAGGGGGAGGGGCTGCTTGCTCTCTGCAGTGAGCTTCCCTGCAAAACTTAGTGCTTTGCACCCCCTCTAACTATGCCACTGTCCTACTGATTTCTCCCTGGCTTTTCTTTCTAGATTGGGAACTTCTTTGGGGCAGGGCACCAATTCCCCCCCTCCCCCATGCTGCAAAGCAGTAAATAAATATTCATGATCATAAAAGGATTCAGTGTGGAAATGATCCTGGTCTCTGTATTTAACACCTCCCACTCTACCAGCTCCTGTTGCACTGTTCCAGTTCTCAATTTTAGGGGAGGGGGTAAATTTTGAAAGGGGAACGGAGGAAAACCAGAAGAGGTGTGGTGCTTTTTAAATTTTTTTTTTTTTGTAAACACAGGAGGAATGTGGACTGAGGTCTGGAACTCAGTTCCTGGGCGGATTGCACTCAGTTGCAGAATAGTAGTAATTGTGCATTGGAAGGGAACTGTGGAAAAAAAAAAAATCCAACATGTTTTTGTGAAGTCTCCAGGAAGGACAGAAAAACAAAGAGCGAATTTTTCTGTGAGTGGAAAGGAACATGTACAGTGTATTTTTTTTATTTATTTGCACATTTATTTGCACATGTTTATACCGTCCTTTCTCCAAGGAGCTCAGAGCAATGTACATGGTTCTTTCCCTCCTTCTGTCCTCACAACAACCTTGTGAGGTAGGTAGGGCTGAGAGAGAATGACTGGCCCAGGGTCACCCAGGAAGCTTCATGTCTGGGCAGGAATCTGAACCTGTCTCTTCTGGGTCTAAGTCCAACTCCCAAAACACTACCCCATCCTGGCTTATGCAGGTGGCCCTCTATATCTAAGAGTTCAGCATTTGCAGATTTAACTGAATGAGGGTGCTGAGCCCATATCTGGAGGACCTCAAGTACCTCCCGGATAAGACTGGAAGTGCCTTCTGGACATGCCTGGGAGGTGTTCTGAGGCTCAGGGAGGCTGCGTGCAACCTCCCTGCACTTCTGAAAGGAACTTCCCGTGTTTTTGGCAAACTGGAACTGCCTTTCAGAAGCACCTGTGAGGGATTCTGAGGTTTGGGAGGTCATTGGCAGCCTCCAAATGTCTCAGAAGGCCTCCCAGAGATTTGCTGCCAGCCCCCCTCCTGTGAATTTGATTATCCGTGGAAACTGGTATCCACAGGGGGTCTTGGAATTGATTCCCCATGGATACTGGAGGAGGGCACTCTACTTATACTTATACCTTGCATATATGCCCATATATGCATGGATCATGCCCTCTGCATGGACCATGCTGATCTTCCTCACTGTGTCATGTGCACATAAGAACATAAGAACAGCCCCACTGGATCAGGCCATAGGCCCATCTAGTCCAGCTTCCTGTATCTCACAGCGGCCCACCAAATGCCCCAGGGAGCACACCAGATAACCTCATCCTGGTGCCCTCCCTTGCATCTGGCATTCTGACATAACCCATTTCTAAAATCATGTAGCACCACCATGTAGCAAAATGATTGCACCATGTAGCAATCTTCCCCCCCACCTGCAGAGACACTCTAGCCCACCACTCTACTCTTCCACATTTCCTTCTTCTCCATTGCCCAACGCTTGCCTTTTGAAGAGGCAGAGAGAGGACTAGCAGCACCAGCGGTGCCAAGTGCTGCTGGGTGACGGAATGTTGGCTAATGGTGAGACAGCTGGCGAGTGTGGGGTGATCCCCCCCACCAACCTCCTGCCTCATAAATAGGTCCTCCTCATGCACAATAACTTCTAAAGAGGTATGTTTTTGTTGGCTGTGAAGTATTGGAGGGTCTACTATGTGGGTCTATACCATAGTCTTTCGAGACTGAAGGTTGCCAACTAAACTATGTGGGTGTTTCTGCCACCTCCAGTTCCTTACCCTCTCCCACTAATCCTCACCGCCACCCACACTTGTGTCTTGCTGAACTCTGCTTCCCCTACTGGAGCTTCCTTGCCAGGGTTTTGCAGCCACTTTTTGTTGTTGCTGCTGTGCTTTTTTTGCTTGCTAGCCCAGTCTGGCTGCTCTTTATTGCTGGCCAAAGTAAGAGAAATAACAACTGTCCCCATTCTGTCAAGTAACCTATCCAACAAAATTCCCCCAAAGCTAGTAATCTTCTATTAGAGACTATTGCGATGCAAGGCTCTGGTAGTGATATTTTGATAGCCAGCCTCACACTCACCCTGCTCTTTGTATTTTTGATTAGCCTTTAAGGCTGCAGCCTTAAGGCTGCAGTTATTTAGACGTCCCCTTGAAGTCAGTGAGACTTGACTCCTGGTAAACATGCACAGGGTCAGCTTTCTTGTAAAGAACAGAGCCAAGACTCAGCAGCACATGTAGGCCGCTGTCCTCTATGCACATTTTCCTGATCAGTGTGCTGACAGCATACCTGCCTCAGTGTTCCTGGCTGTAGAATTGGACTTAAAGCTTTAAGGATTTGGGAGCAATGTGCAGTCCTTTCAGGATAGTCTCTTATGTATTCAGTGCCTAGTCTTCATCTGGTCACTGATCACCAGTGGGTGCTAAGTAAAATTGGTTTATTCCTAATAAAGGTTTTTGAAATTGAATTTGAAGAAAAATTGGATTATCTCCTTTAATCAGGCATGGGCAGCTCTGCTTAAACTTTTGGGGGTTTGATGTTAGAATTGCAGTGCAATCCTATCTTGCACTGCAACAGGCAGGCCGGGAGGCCTGTGTTGTATCCAGCACAAGTCAGGGGCCCAAAGTGCCTCAGCCGGAGGCAGGGGAAAACTCTTCCCCTTACTCCTGGGTAAGCCACCGCAGCCCCAATAGGTCTCCTTGGACTTGCGCCACCCCTGGAGGTATAAGTCCAGGAAAGCAGAGTGGATACCAGCCCCGTCTCCAGCTCCCCACCCACCTGACCTTGGGACCACCCTGCGCCTGACCTCCCCCACCGCAGAACACCTTCCTCCTGCTTCCCCCCACCCACCCCTGATCCTAGCAGCGGCAGAGCTCGGCCGACGCAACTTTCCCTGTCACAGTCGACGTGGAGACTGGATTCAGCCTCTGCGAGCCGGTGGGTATAACTGTGCCAACCCAGCCAACTCTAGAGGAGGTGCAAACATGCTTTATGGCATGTTTGCAACCCTCCTGGGCAGGCGCAAGAGACTTGTGCCGCTCCAAGGTGCACTCGGAATTGCGCCCTTAGTGATAGGTTGGATTTTTTTCAGTTCAAGAAAGCACCGGGTATTTTGGGGGGAGGGTTGACTTCCTTGGGAGAAGCCACCTTCCTAGGCAATTACAAGGGGGAGCGAGACACTGTTTTCAGGGGATGGGGTGCCCGCCAGGGCAATGGTGCTGTTGTCACCTTCACTGTTAAAAAAAAAAAAAGTGTTAAAGTTGTTAAAAAGTGAGAATAGTCAATCATCGCTAACCCGGTAAGTTCCCCACCCAAATACCATTTTTGAGGTACCCACAAAAGCCAAATGATTCCTCTTTTGGTTTGATATTTTCAGGGAATCAGTGTTAGTTAGAATCCCTGATCTCTCATGATTCTGATGTATTTCACATATATGGAGCCATTCTGATGGGCAGCTCAAAGGGTGCACCGGGCAGTTTATCCAGCCCGCCAGCTTCCTGCCTGGTTCCACCCTCGAGCCAGCATTTCTTATCTTACTCCAGGTAGTGCATTTTGGGGTTCTCACCAAGGACTGTAAGATCCTCTATCCTCCATATAATGCACTCACAATCCACACCGCAGGGAAAATGTTTTGCAGCACTTCAGGTGAAACTATGGAATGGAGTAATCCTGAAGACAGCAAATTGGATTTCACAGCAGCGGGGAGAGCCGCTGATCAGTATTAATTTGCGTCTGATTAATTTGTGTCTGGTCTGTACTAATTTGCAGGGAACAGTTCCTGCAACAAACTGCTAGTCATCCTCTTCTGTCCCAGCTTCTCAATTTCCCCTTTGGTGAAACTGACAAAAGGCCACTTCCTAGATCAAGATCTTGCTGCGGCTAGAGCCCCATTTTGCATACTTGGGTCCTGTTGATTTTTGTTTGCCTGCTCCCTCTTTGGGACTTCTCCTTTCTGAGATCGACAGACCCTTTTTCCTGTTTGCTGCCGCCTCCCCCCTCCCCATAATCTCAAGATCCATTGAAATACCAGACAGAGTGCAGCATTAATAGGAGGGTAAGGCTGCCAGGTGCATATTTTGGCCAGCTGAACAATACATGCCAAACCGCAGGTATTTTATGAGACGTTTCCTGTTATGAAGACATTTTTTCTGCAGAAATTCCTTGCTGCCACCCCTCCTCCCTCCCTTTCACTCCCTCAACTACTTCTCCTCCGCTCCCCTTCGTACACCCCACTTTTCTTCCGCTCCCCTCCCTGTGGGGGCTTTTGTCTCACACAGCCAGGGTCATGCTCCAAAACATTGATTCTTTGCTCCACGCAAGTGAGGCATTTCCGCAAATAGGAGCAGGAGTGACTTTCCTTGCAAACATGTCTAAAACAGGCAACCTTCAGCTACAAAAAGGAACGCAACCTTCCCCCCCCCCCCATAAAAGCTGGCTGTGATATTTTAGAGCCTTTGGGGGACTTGATGCAGCATCGGCTAATCCCGTCAACTCACAAAGCGGGCTGAGAAGGTGGCACAAACGGAGTGGACTACCTCTGGGGTCATTCATCCACCAGCCTCTCCAATTCAACAGATTTATGTCGCCGACATACGGCCCCGACATTGCACATCCCTGTTCCTTTTCCTGCGACTGAAGAGGGCTTCACAACCTGGCTGCGCAGTCCCTGGCAGCTCACTCAAGGCTTATGTCCCACCCTCAGGCAACAAGATCCCTGGCTAAAACCCAGAAGTCCCTGACACGCTTAGGATATCATGTTGCCAGAGCAGTTTGGTGGATGAACAGTGTAGTTCAAGCACTTGGCACAAGGCCATGGTCTCCATTCTACATGGTTACTAAGCTTAAAACAATGGCATTTTCTTCACCTTCCTTTTCCCCTGTCATCTCCCTAATGCCAATATCTGGACCACGGCAGTACAGCTTCTGACGGTCGAGGGAGGGCGCATGGCCCTGCTATCAAACACACAACTTCGCAGAAGTAATTGGCAGTGATGTGATGACATGATCACCAACTACTTCTGGGTCCTGTGCCACCAAACTTGAACACTGATCTAGACTGTAAGCTCCTTGGGGCCAGGACCTGCCCCTCTCATGCCTTATGATGGCCAGATTCCAAAGGATCTCCTCTATGGAGAACTTGTGCAAGGAAAGCACCCTACAGGTAGACCACAGCTGCGATACAAGGACATCTGCAAGAGGGATCTGAAGGCCTTAGGAGTGGACCTCAACAAGTGGGAAACCCTGGCCTCTGAGCGGCCCGCTTGGAGGCAGGCTGTGCAGCATGGCCTTTCCCAGTTTGAAGAGACACTTGGCCAACAGTCTGAGACCAAGAGGCAAAGAAGGAAGGCCCATAGCCAGGGAGACAGACCAGGGACAGACTGCACTTGCTCCCAGTGTGGAAGGGATTGTCACTCCCGAATCGGCCTTTTCAGCCACACTAGACGCTGTTCCAGAACCACCATTCAGAGTGCGATACCATAGTCTTTCAAGACTGAAGGTTGCCAACAACTTGGATGGCACAATAAATGATGTAACTACTATTACAATTTTAATAGGCTTTTTTTTGCAACCCAATTCTGTTAGTCTGTTGCAGCTGCTCAACAGCTGTTTCAGGTTAGAGGGTTGTCTGTACACAAAGGCTTCTCTAATCTTCCCCAAGAACCGTTCAACTTGACAAGATTTGCTCAGTGCGAGGACATGAGTAGAATTTGACTTTTATGGAGAGGGGCGAGTTAAACAGTGCAAGGAATGACCATTCTAACCTGCAGGCAGGACTATTCTAACTTCTGTGCATAAACATGGGCAACTCCCCCATCTCCCCCTTCCTCCAAATTATTATAACAGCTAGACAAGCTGAACCTGCTCCAGGTTCCTGAGCACAGTTAAGCAACCAAACCTCTGGCCTGAAATATTTGTATAAATATTGTATAAATTATGGCTAATGTCACTTATTTAAAATATTTTTATCCTTCTTAAGATAGTTGTTTTCAAACTGTGTGTCACAGCACCTAAGGGTGCCATGGCAAATTCACAGGGGTGCTGTGGGAGGTACCCAGTGGCCTTCCCAGATCTGCCAGGGGCCAGCATATTAGATTGGACAATTTCATGGAGGAAAAGTCCATCACAAGTTACAAGCTGTGGTTACACAACCTCCTAGTTTTAGAAGTAGGCTATCCCTGAATGCCAGATGCAAGCAGTGGCAACAGGATGCAGGTGTCTTGTTATCTTGAGAGCTCCTTGAGGCCTCTGGTGGGCCACTGTGAAGCTGGACTAGATGGGCCTTTGGCTTGATGCACTGGTGCTTTGAACTACTGGGGAGAGGAATGGTTGGTTGGCAACCTTCAGTCTCGAAAGACTATGGTATAAGCCTACAGCACCCGGTATTCCCAGGTGGTCTCCCATGCAAGAACTAACCAGGCCAGACCCTGCTTAGCTTCCGAGATCAGATGAGATCAGGCATGTGTAGGGTAATGTGCATGTGCTAAATGTGTGTGTTTGTGCTGGCAACCTTCAGTCTCGAAAGACTCTGGTATCGCGCTCTGAATGGTGGTTCTGGAACAGCGTCTAGTGTGGCTGAAAAGGCCGATTCGGGAGTGACAATCCCTTCCACACTGGGAGCAAGTGCAGTCTGTCCCTGGTCTGTCTCCCTGGCTATGGGCCTTCCTTCCTTGCCTCTTTGCCTCAGTCTGTTGGCCAAGTGTCTCTTCAAACTGGGAGAGGCCATGCTGCACAGCCTGCCTCCAAGCGGGACGCTCAGAGGCCAAGGTTTCCCACCTGTTGAGGTCCACTCCTAAGGCTTTCAGATCCCTCTTGAAGATGTATCACAGCTGTGGTCTACCTGTAGGGCGCTTTCCTTGCACGAGTTCTCCATAGAGAAGATCCTTTGCGATCCTTTGGTGCTAAATGTGTACCTGCTAAAATAGATATTGTGGGGTGAAACTACCCTATTATATACACTTCTTGCTGGTTGATACAAGCCAGTTTAAGGAAAATCATACCTGTGACCTTAATAGATATTTTTTCATAATAAAAGGCAGAAGGTTTCCAAAAATGATATTTTAGGTTTTGGCAATGAATGGTAATTTCTGATTATTCCAACCACAAGGTACAGAAAGGCTGTTTCAGCATTTCCAGACCTTTGTACACCACAGCCAAAGAGGATGGGCAAAAGGAATGAATGGGCTAAAAGGGTCCGCACAGCTGTGGCGCTGGTGCCCCAGGGGAAACTATACCTGCTTTTCTAGAAGATGCTTCTCTCATGTGTGGGCTAGAGAGCCCAGCCAGAAGAACAGAATTCACTCTTTCTAGCAGTGTACATTTTATGTAAGTGGGATTTTTTTTTACAATCCTTGCCAAAGAGCAACTTTCCTGGAAAACAGGACTTCTTTAAAAATAAAAATGCCAAGATTTTAAAAAACTCACATTCATCTTACACGCACCTGAACACCCAACCAGAAGGGCAAATCAAAATTATTCTGAAAAATTAATCAAGACCAAGAAGATCAAGAGTCTTTTTAAGACAAAAGACAAGGCTAAGGCACTTTTCAAAACAGTCCAAACGTGTGATCTTGGTGGACCGACTGCTTCGTGCTACAAATTCTTTGGTCTGAAAAGCAGTTATAAATACCAAAATCCCAGCTTTGCAAACCGGTTGTGAAGTGAGCAGAAAGACTCACAGTTTAACAAGAAATTCCTTCTCAAATACCACCAGGTGGCAGCCTTTGATGTCTGGCCGGGTCAGGTGATTGCACTGCAAAGAGAGAAAAGGGTTGGGGGGGGGAAGAGAGGTGGGGATTCCCTTCCCAACTGTGCAACAACGCTTGATGCCTGTGTTGGTGCTGAGATTTCTCAGCGCATCTCCGTGACTGTTGTCGGGTTCATTGAAGAGTTTGCCAAATATCTCGCAAAAAGTCAGAATGCAAAGCAGGAAAAAGTTGCCTGGTATCACTCCAAAAGGTTAATTGACCATGGAGTGGGGTAGAAAAATCAAAGACTGGTGTGACATTAAGCTTCCAGGAATGTCAAACTCACTTTACACATAGGAGAAGATAATTGATCTTGGCTAAAGCTGTTCTAGCCAGCCGTAGGAGCTGGAGCTCAGGGGTGGGAGAAAGGAAGGCTGAACGGGTTAGAGGCTGCGGGATGCAATCCTCTTAGGGACCGATTTCGACCTACAAAGAGCCAAGTAGATTGGACCCAAAGTGCTGTGAAACTTCTTCACACATCCGTTAACGGTGGAATTCGTGCTTATGCCTGGTTTGCATAGCTCGAGAGACCCAAAATTCATGGAGGAAACAGGGCCATCAATGAAAACAAGCCATTCTAGCTAAACACAATCTTCAGGTTTTAAGGCAGTGTTGTTCCAAATAGGGCTGGCTTTAAGAGCTGCAGGACCAATTGGAAACATATTTTGTGGACCCCAGGTTCACAGCCAAGGTCTGAAGATTCATAGGGCCCAATCCTATCCAACTTTCTAGTGCCGATGTAGCTGCAATGCAGCCCCAAGGTAAAGGAACAAACATTCCCTTACCTTGAGGAGGCCTCTGTGATTGCCCCACCCCCACAGGGTGCAGCGAATGCCCCATTAACATGAGTGCACCGGTGATGGAAAGTTGGATATGATAGGGCCCTTAGAGAGAGATATAAAATGTATTATGAACTTTATATCCCTATGGGAGAATGGAGAGCAATCAAAATATGTGCTTATAAAGTGCTACTGGACCAAATGGAGCTAAGTACATTTTAATATAAAATTGCATACCTGTAAGCCTACAAGTAAACGAACAAGACATGCCGATTCCCTTTGAAGCACAAATAGTTGCAAAACCACCGGTTTCAGTGACTGAAATGATTTGGCAAAAATATCGTTTATTTTATTTATATATTTAAGGAATTTCAATCCCCACTCTCTCATGACAGAGCAAATGTCCAAGTTAACAAAGCTTTATAATCAAGTACTAAGTATAGCAACAGGTAACAACATCAAATAAGGCATTAAAGCATTAATTTTCACATTACGCAGTAGTGGAACGTAACCAAAGCCGAGCAAAAACTAATAATTATCATTGGGTCAACGGGGAGCAAGTAAATCCAGGGAAGCAGTCAAGTCCCAGTAGTATTTCAGAGGCGTAGAGGACAAATATGCACTCAGCAGCCAAATGGCAGATGGAACAGGAATGTTTGGAGCCCTCACCAACAGCCATAAGAGAGGGAGTAGTTCTCAATTCCCCTGGGAGGGAATTCCATAGTTGTGGTGCTACCAAAGAGAAGGCTTGTCCCTGCGCTGCCACTTGTAGAAGAGACCCCTCAGATGACCTAAGAGGGCGGACAGGAATGTATGGAAAGAGGCAGTCTTTCAGAGAGCCTGGACCCAGATCATGGAGGGACTTAAAAGTTAGAACTAGTACCTTGATTTGAAGTGTAGCTGCTGAAGTAGTGGTTCAGCCAAGTCTTATCGTCTAGTTCCCATAACCACCACATTCTGCACTAATTGCAGTTTCCAAACTGTTTTTGAGGGATCTTAAATTTCATTTGTTTAGATTAGTCTAGTGCAGCCCCTCTTAGGCATGGCACCCAATTCAGTGGGTTCAGTGGTTCAGTGAACCCCCCGGTTCAATGAGCTGAAAGCTGGCCCTGCTCAGGTGCTTCTCGACACACCATTCTACCTCACCTCTTCCTCTGCACAATTTGGAAGCTCCTGATTTTTTTCTTTTCTTAAAAAAGCACACCCAGAGATGGAGGTGGTACAGCATGTGGCAGGGTGTCTTGGGCCTCTGGCGACCTCCCATCTTCTCAGAAGAGGTGCTGGCCAAAACTGCATCTGGACACGGTGCCAGCATGGGTGGTCTGCTAGCGTTGTGGTCACTCAACTGCCGGGATTTCGGTCTCACCTCTTCCTCCACACTGCGTCTCAATTAACGGCAACTGTGGTTAGATGGGGGTTGTTTTTATAAGCTATGGTGGGCTTTATGCCATTTTAAAAAAATTTATAATGTTTTCCAGTTTTATAATGTACCTAATTATGCAGTATAAAATGTGAAGTTATTTGTGCAGCAAGCCACTTCTAGGCTGTTAGAGGAGGTGACACAGAAATTGGATCACCCAGAGTAGATAAGGTGGAGCATTGATTCTGAAACTCTAAGTAAAATATCACACATATTCAGGTTTGGAAACTGACGTGTGGCACCCGAACTTGGTTTCCCCCCCATACATTACTGTGGGGGTGCAAACACAGCGACGGAGACATCCTAAATTTGGCAACTCTGCAAACACCCTGTAATGTTTCACAATTTGCAACAAGTACACATTTGTGTTATGTCACACTAACACTCAGTCTGGAGCCGGAAGATCCTTAGCAAGGGAAATGTATGAAGCCACTTCCATGGTGGGGCAACTGCAAGCCAAGGAACATCACAGAAATGTTTACCACATCAAGTGTGTACAATAAAGATACACACCTCATGATACAACAAGACAAACAATTTCAGTGATGTCTGGTCACCAGAACCAGGGGACATCCACTAAAATGGAGTGTCAGGAGAGTTAGAAGACACAAAAGTATCTCTTTACCCAGCGTGTGAGTGGCCTATGGAACTCCTTGCCACAGAATGCGGTGACGGCACCTGAAAGCCTAAATGCCTTTCAAAGTGGACTGGACTGACTGATGGAAGAAAAGTCTGTTTCAATTTACAAGTCATGATGGGTACAGATTGGCCCTCCTTATCTGTGGCTTCAGGACCCACAGATTTGACCCAGTGTGGGTCAGGAGGACCCCACTGTATTTCCCAGATGCAACAGGAAGAGTCTTCTGGTCATGTTGGGAGGGGAGGCCTTCTGAGATGCAGGGAGGCTGCACACGACCTCCCCACGCCTCAGAAGACCTGCCGAAGCTTTTTCACTAAATAATAATAACTGGGTATTTATATACCGACTTTCTGGTCATCGGATTACTCCTCTGACTTTACTCAAGGCAGTTTACATATGTATACATACACTGGAGCAATGATACTTCTATAGCAGCCCCTCTGTTTCTTTAAGAACATATCATGTTGGTAGGTGTCACCACTTACTAATAGCATTAAGCAAACATTTAGGTCTTCAGTCACCCCAGACCCACAATGGAGACAGCAGAGAGAGGGGCCAGAAAATGAGTAAGTAGGGACGCCGCTTGCAGTTAGCCAAAGAGACAACATCTGATGTGTCAAGTCTGGAGTTACAATCCTGGCCCTAGACATCATTACTTGGAACTCAGTGTGCCCCTTTGAATTCAGTAGGACTTAGGACTGCTTTCTGCCCAACTCACAAAGAAATAAGATTGCCAGCACTGATGACCCACAGTGCTCTGGAACCGCAAAGTGCAGTTGTTGACAACTGCAACATGTGCACTCCAGGGCCCAGGCTTTCAGCTTTCCCCAACAGGGGCCGAGCCCCCGGCTTGCAAACTCCTGCAGTACCATCTCCTGCAAAGTCAGCTATTTATGGCAGTGTGCAGCGTAGTCTGCCGACAGCCAGGTCTATTTGCTAACCACAACAATTCCGTACATCTCCTTGGCCGGCTCTGTGTCTCAGACCATGGGGTTTGGATCCGAAAGGCATGCTGTAAGGACACAGATCAACAGATCCTGGTCTTAATCAACACACGCACCAGGGTACTTATTTGAAAAATTAAATGGCCATTTTAATAAGCGGCAGCATTTTTCCGCATGTGGGGGATCAAGAAAGAAAGTGACAGCGCTGCCTTAGGAGACAACCGTGTGCGTGTCCAGGGGTGCGACAGAGGGTCAAAACTGTCTTCAGTTCCCCCCATGGCTTCCACAAGTTCATTTGCAGAATTTCGCTGTTGGATAACAGAAATATCCTGCCTTTAAATGCAGATTCTCAAGCAGTTTACGACATTTCTTTAAAACACTGAAACTGAGGTCTGCCTTAAAAAGCTATACATGATCAGGGACCTTTTGTCAAAAGAACGTTAAAGCTTTCTGAATGGTCAGCTGATGCCTCCAGAATGGGAGCTTGCTGTTAGGGCAGGGGTGTCCAAAGTTTTTGGTAGGAGGGCCACATCATCTCTCTGACACTGTGTTGGGGGCTGGGGAAAAAAGAATTAATTTACATTTAAAATTTGAATAAATTTACATAAGTTTACATAAATGAATATATTAAAGATGAACTTATATGAATGAATGAAGGTCTTGCAATAGCTCAAGGCCTATAAAAGGTCTTGCACAAAGCAAGGCTGGCCTTTCCTTTGCCACCACTACTGCATCACAGATGTGAAACAGCAAGAAGTGGAGGAAGCCCTCATCCCACAGCTCACGAAAAGAGGTCAAACAGTTGCCTTCACACTGAGAGCAGTTGTGTCGGGCCAGTGCGGGCTGCAACAAATCTCTGGAGGGCCAGAGACTCATTGGAGACTGGGGGCTCCATGAGGGCCACATTGAGAGGCCTTGAGGGCCGCATGTGGCCCCAGGGCCGGGGTTTGAGCACCCCTGTGTTAGGGCAAGGTAAGGTGGCAAAAGGTGACCTGTTCCCCCTCCAATTGAGTGCTCTTCATCCACTTCATGGAAGGCAGCCAGCCACTTCCCTGACCCTATCATGGTCCCTTTAAAATAAGTTGGAAGTGCAATGGTAGGGCAGTGTGTATCACTGAATGGATCTATGCAGAAAGGCCGTTGGCAGAAAACCTTGTTGCAATTTGTGTTCTTGCAAATCGAAATCTGTTTTTAGGGGCAGCAACTGTTACCCTGCACATGCCTGACCTCATCTGATCTCAGAAGCTAAGCAGGGTCAGGCCTGGTTAGTACTTGGATGGGAGACCGCCTGGGAATACCGGGTGCTGTAGGCTTCTACCATAGTCTTTCGAGACTGAAGGTTGCAAACCTATTTTAGGGGGAGAAAGTCCTAGGTTTTTTTTTTTTTTTTTTGCCATGCTAGGATACATGTTTTATTTCTCTGTCAGTAAATGCTGGTCCAAAAACAACAGGACCAACTCCTGGCACTTGAGATGGTGTGCCAACCTCTGCTCCTACCACAGACTGAAAAAGAGGGGGATGGAGCAAAAGTGGAAGGGGGAGGAGAAGACAATCTCTGATGCTCTAGTTCCTTACTCTGCTTTCCTGCATGCTTCCAGTGTGGTAGAGGAAGTGGGAGAGGGGAGAGTGGGTGGGCAGAGGGGAGCACCCTCTGCCAATCTGCTGTCTGAAGCAACAACCTCAATTGGCCTCACTAATGGGCCGGCCTGCCGAAGCAAATCTGGGGTTAAAAAATCTGATTTGGTGGAGCCAAAACGACAGAAGGTTAGCTGCAGAAACGGGACATGAGAACACACCCATATTGTTAGCAGCTGCAGGTGACAACGCAAGACTCACCCGCTGGAAGTTGTTTTTCCAAGCCGGTTCCAGATCTGTAACTTGAAGCAACAACAAGATCTACCCAGTTTCCACCGAGGAATGGCTGGGCAGTTGTGGTTTGGCCCCTTTCCTTCTCTCCCAGGTGCGTTTCCCGCTCCCCTTTGATACAGTATCTTTCATAAATAAATAGAATTGTGCTTATCCTCGGCTCTTATTAGGATGCACCGTCTGTGTTCCTGGGCCAAGGACGATGTTTTCGGAGTGGGTGTCGAGGAAACATTCCTGCAAACATTATGCTTGGGACATGCGGTGAGAATGTCTGCAATTCGCAGACTGAAAACGGAGAAGCCACAAACGCAAGGACAAAATAGAACCAAAACGCTGAGGGCGGCTGGATCCTGGCCACGTGGGCTCCTAAGAACAAGGCCTTAGAGATTTCTGCAAACAAGGTTTTCCCTGGCTACAAGCCACCTAGACAAATACTCCAAAGGTTAGCTGAGTTGGAGTTATGGGGGTGCTCTAGGTGTACCCGTGATTCATGCGTGGTGGAGGTTACATCCATGCCTCTGTGCTGCATTGGCTGCATCTTGGAGGCTTATTGCAGATACAGAGGGACTCGGTTCCATCTTGCTGACTTGCTTGCTTCTCTGTGACAAAGCAAACCAGCTCATGGACTCCTTGGGCCAAGCATACACTTTTGTGCTGGGAGTATTCCGCCCTTTCTGCCCCCCCTTCCCCCTTGCTGACTTTGGGTGGCTCTGATTCACCTCCATCAACTGTTCGATAAGGGTTAGTGCAGCTGTTCTCAGACTATGGGTCTGAGACCCCAAGTAGTGGTGGGCTCTGAAACCAACAAGCTGATAGCTAAGAACGTCAGAACAGCCCCACTGGATCAGGCCATAGGCCCATCTAGTTCGGTTTCCTGTATCTCACAGCGGCCCACCAAATGCCCCAGGGAGCACACCAGATAACAAGAGACCTGCAAGGCCTCCTGGGAATTGTAGTTTAAGAACATAAGAACAGCCCCACTGGATCAGGCCACAGGCCCATCTAGTCCAGCTTCCTGTATCTCACAGCGGCCCACCAAATGCCCCAGGGAGCACACCAGATAACAAGAGACCTCATCCTGGTGCCCTCCCTGGCATCTGACATAGCCCCTTTCTAAAATCAGGAGGTTGCACATGCACATCATGGCTTGTAACCCGTAATGGATTTTTCCTCCAGAAACTTGTCCAATCCCCTTTTAAAGGCATCCAGGCCAGATGCCATCACCACATCCTGTGGCAAGGAGTTCCACAGACCAACCACACGCTGAGTAAAGAAATATTTTCTTTTGTCTGTTCTAACTCTCCCAACACTCAGTTTTAGTGGATGTCCCCTGGTTCTGGTGTTATGTGAAAGTGTAAAGAGCATCTCCCTATCCACTCTGTCCATCATAATTTTATATGTCTCAATCATGTCCCCCCTCAGGCATCTCCTTTCTAGGCTGAAGAGGCCCAAACACCACAGCCTTTCCTCATAAGGAAGGTGCCCCAGCCCAGCAATCATCTTAGTTGCTCTCTTCTGCACCTTTTCCATTTCCACTATATCCTTTTTGAGATGCGGCGACCAGAACTGGACGCAATACTCCAGGTGTGGCCTTACCATCGATTTGTACAACGGCATTATAATATTAGTCGTTTTGTTCTCAGTACTTGACAAGGTATTGCTTGCTCTCGGCGGGGAGGTATTTGCTCCCAGCGGGGGGAGCAAAACGGAGCCGTACATTTTGCTCCCCCCACCGGGAATGGCTCCGAAGGGAGGGGCCGCTTGCCCGCCTCACTGAGGATCCCTGCCAGCCTGGGTGTTCCACCCCCCTCCAGCTATGCCACCGGTTCTTTTCACTCTCCAATGTTCCAGTTCAGCACTCTCCTCCTGTCCACGCTTCCTCTTCTTCTCCGTCCTCCTCCTCCTCTTCCAGTCTAGGGAGTGGAAGGAAAAGGAAGGATAGTGGAGGCAAGACAGAGATGGGAGCCCCCAAAGGGAACAACTTCAGTTGGCCTCATGGATGGGCCAGCCCCGATTTCAGACACCAGCAACTATTGTTCTGTGTGCCTGCAACCCACAAACACTTCATTGCTAGGCAATCTTCTCTACAACCAGTTACTACAGGAAGTAGAAATGGACAGAATGAAAAATGGAAGACAATGGGAAAAAAAAAATTAAGCATCTCCAGGGAAAGGGATAGAAAATGAACAGTTCAACCATTTTTTAGTTTTTCACCAAGACCATAAAAATAAACTCAGTGAGTTTTGTCTTCAGGGTGTCGCGTTTCACCAGACAGTGTCGACAGCCAGCGGTCAGAACGACAAAATGTCACAGCATTATCTACATACTTCAGCATCATTCTGCTGCCTCAAGGGAGAGGCTCCTAATAGTTTCTACAAGCAAACCAACACTCAATTTTCTGCTGAATGGCTGAGAAATGAACTCCAAGTCAAGCTGGGCCAAACACCATACGGAGAGGCTGCTCAAATAGACCACGGAAAGGGGAGGATTTTTCACCCCTCTAGATAGGGAACAATTTTGGAAGGCAGGAGAGTCAGAGAGGAAATTATGTTTCACAGACCTCCAACATATAGAAACTTGCACGAATCTCCCTCCCAGCTTTATTTAAAATATGGGACTATATAAGAGACCATAATAATAAGAATTTAAAAAAAACAAAAAACAGTCTGGTTCTCTCTCAGAAGAAAAGAAGTTCAAAGTATTACATGTGTGGGCATATTTGATGCTAAAGAGATGAAAAAATACAATATTCAGTTTCCAAAGAAAATATCGGCAGAATTTTTGGCAGAATCGGAGGCTGTTATCATTTCACCAGTTCCATGATTATTATTATTATTGCTTTCAATGGGTCTTGTTCAGGTTAAGCTTCTCAGTGGAACCACCCCTTCGGCTCTTAAAATATTTAACGTCTTCAAACTAAATAAACGGGTGGGTGGGGAAAGCATTCCACTTCCCAAACAGGAACAGGGCTGGCCTTTCCTTGGGGCCGGCTGAGATGGTCGCCTCAGGAAGCACGCTGGCGGGTGGGCACCCACTTCTGTTATAACCTGCTCACTTTTTTACTGATCCTCCCTCTCTTCCCACTACCCTGACTGAAAAAGGAAGTGGAAAAGAGGGGATAGCCTTGCTCTAGAGCAGGGGTGTCCAAAGTTTTCGGCAGGAGGGCCACATCATCTCTCTGACACCGTGTCAGGGGGGGGGAGAAAGAATTAATTTACATTTAAAATTTGAATAATTTTACATACGTTTACATAAGTGACTATATTAAAGATGAACTTATATGAATGAATGAAGGTCTTGCAATAGCTCAAGGTCTATAAAAGGCCTTGCACAAAGCAAGGCCGGCCTTTCCTTTGCTGCTGCTACTGCATCACAGACGTGAAACAGCAAGCAGTGGAGGGAGCCCTCATCCCACAGCTCACCCGAGAGGTCAAGCAGTCGCCTTCATACTGAGAGCAGTTGAATCAGGCCAGTGTGGGCTCCAACAAATCTCTGGAGGGCCAGAGGCTCATTGGAGACTGGGGGCTCCCTGAGGGCCGCATTGAGAGGCCTCGAGGGCCGCAAGTGGCCCCAGGGCCGGGGTTTGGGCACCCCTGCTCTAGCCCACCACGCTCCTATCCACTTCCTCTCCAGCTCTGTCCCCCTCTTTTGCTCCAAGGAGGAAGAGGAGCAGAGGTTGGCACATCTCCAGGTAAGGGGGGACCACACAACATTTGGCACACTGCCCCACACTGCCCCTGGGCAGAAACCCCAAATGTCCCCTGGGAACAAAATATAAAGCAGTAATTTCTAAATGGTGCACCAGAAACTACGGGTGTGCAAGAAGACCCACTCACAGAGGTGGGTCCCACCACAGCTCTTCCCATCAGCTTCTTATCATTGGCCGCTATGGTGGGCAAGTAAACCTCTTGCTTCTCTGCACTGGATGCAACGTAAGGCTCCAATAATTCCCAAGTGGGGAGATGGAGCAGAATCAGTCAAGAGGAAGCACCCCCAGAAAATGCAACCCATCACCATTTGCATGGTTCTTCTGGGGCAAGCAAATTGCTTCCCATGCATGATCTTGAAGCTGTCCTTACAACTCTGTCAGGCAGCGGTTCCCAAAGTGTGCCCTACAACACACACACACCCTGCCAAAAGCACTCCCACACTCCCTGACCCTCATGCCGCTCTTTGGAGGCTTGCGATGACCTCCGAATCTGGGCACAGCCAGTGACGTCCGTGTGAAGCATTTTTGTGTCACCACCACTCAGTTCCAGGCCCCATGGGTGTTACAGTAGCAATAAATTTGGGAACTGATGCTGTAAGGCAGGGGTGCTCAATAGGTGGATCGCGATCTACCGGTAGATCGCGAGGCAAAATGAGTAGATCGCGGAGTGCCGACCCCCCCCTTCAGGTGCCTCTGGGAGGAAACGCCAGGAGTAAGGCCCATTGTACTCAATGGGGCTTACTCCCAGGTAAGTGTGGCTCACAGCCTAATCCTAGGCATGTCTACTCAGGAGTAAGTCCTGTTATACTCAGTGGGGCTGAAGGTACACCAACATACATTGTACACATAAATGTTATATGTTATGATGGCGCGAACATTTTAAAAAAAAACACTCTGGTAGATCTCTGGGCCTTGCTGGGTTTCAAAGTAGCTCTCGAGCCAAAAAAGTGTGAGCACCCCTGCTGTAAGGTATTATCCCCATACTGCAGGCAGGGGAGACTGAGGCTGAGAGGAAGCTTAGCACCACCTAGTGAGTTCATGGCAGACCATCTCTTACAAACACACCAGAAATCTTCTGGGAAGTGTCCAATAACGTCACTGCAAGAAGGTAAACCAAAAAAGAGCACGACTTTGATATGAGAATCGAGGAGAATGCTGACATTGTTCATTCAGAGCCATGCGTCTGGTGCATGTCAGGTCATAGATTAAGAGGAAATAGCTCTCATTTGTAGCCATGGATAAGGCTGGGTGAACAGGAGAGAAGAATGGTTTTAATTTCGGCGCAGGGCAAGTTTTATGTACTCGGTAGTTGCTAAGCAAAAGTTGTTTCAGTTTCTACCGCCCCCCCCTTCCCTTCCCCAGGAGAAATAGATCCACCACTATCCAATGGTTTTATTATCTGGGCATAAGCCATGAAGCCCTCCCCCCCACACCCCCTCTTCACAGTCTGGAAGACTTTCCAAAACAGTGCTTGTCCATAACACAAAAGTCATCAATAATGGCATCTGTGAGCCAGCTGTCTCCGGAAAGCCACTCCAACGTGGTCCTTTAAAAGAAAGAAAAACAATGGGAAGGAAAAGTTCCTTCATGCTCCCAGCCTTGGGTAATGGCACCAAGCTTTCAGAGCTATGCGTTCAGTTGGTTTTGGCTTCACTGTCGGTTCCGAACTCTCTGCCCACAGGCTCCCAAGCACGAGCGCTGGAATTTCTAGGGCTCTTAATGGGTTATTAACTTTGGAAACATCTTCCCCCTTATGCAAATAAATCAAAGCACTGCGTCAATTCATGGGTCTTGTGCTCTTGTCAGGAGCCCAAGGCCATGACACCATCAGGCTTCCATCATGGCAGAAGGGTTTTAGATAGAGATGGTTTGCAAGAGCCAGGATGGGGTACTGGTTCAGGAGTCAGACTTAGACCTGGAAAAGCCAGGTTCAAATCCCCACTCAGCCGTGAAGTTTCTTGCGTGGCCTTGGGCCAGTCACTTTCTCTCAGTCTCACCTACCTCACAGGGTTGTTGTGAGGACAAAAGGAGGGGAAGAACCATGTATACCAGCCTGAGCTCCTTGGAGGCAGGGCAGCATAAAAATGTGAAAAAATAAATAAAAATAAAATGTCTAGTGACAGAGTGAAAGAAGATCCGCAGACACTCAGAGCCCAATCCTATCCACACTTTCCTGGGAGTAAGCCCCACTGACTCTAATGGGACTTACTTCTGAGTAGACAACAACAACAACAACAGTATTTATATACCGCTTTTCAACAAAAAGTTCACAAAGCGGTTTACAGAGAAAATCAAATATCTAATGGCTCCCTGTCCCAAAAGGGCTCACAATCTAAAAAGATGCAAAAGAATACCAGCAGACAGCCACTAGAACAGACAATGCTGCTAAATAAAAGAGGAGCACCCACTTGAAAAAGTGCCTCTTAAACAGTTAGCAGGGGTTAGACATGCATAGCACTGGGCTCTCAGTGTTTTACAAAAATATTCTGCACTCAAGTAAAAATGAATTTGGTACGGTGCATAAATTAGGCAAATTGAGAATATTTGCATCTGGTTTTGCTAATCATGCAGAGGGACAAAGAATGATAAGAACATAAGAACAGCCCCACTGGATCAGGCCATAGGCCCATCTAGTCCAGCTTCCTGCATCAACATCCTGCCCCTTCAAAAACGGGAAATCTTATTCAACAAGCCTACTGGATTCTCCGAGGTCAGTATTTTATGAGTACAGACATTCCCCCATATCAGTGGATCTAGTATTTAACCTTTATTGGCATAAACAATATTCACCAAAGGGCAGCAATATCAACACAAAAAACTTACAATAAACAGAGATGAAATGGCCAAGGTTGCAACCAGTCATTGTTCAGGTTCACTAAGTGGGGGAGTAGAAGAAATACATAAGAATTTACGCCTTGACAGCACCGTGAACAAATATCTTGCCACATATAATGAGCAACACCCATTTCTCCCAACCAGCAGATACCGAACAGAGTCCATGAAAGTCTTCCAGAAATGGGAATAGAAATCGATGGCGTAAATCAGTGTAAGTAGTGGAAGACTAGAGTAGGGTGTGAAGGAGCCATTTCACCCACTCTCCTTCTCCTGACCTGGTCCACCCCACCGTCCCCTCTAGCAGACGTGGGCCATGCATTCTGGAGCATACCTTCACATCAGAGCCGTGAGTGCTTCTCTTTCTAACGGCCACAGATTCTCAGGCAGAGGAGTGGATGCGTTCCACATCCTCTCGGAGCCAGGAGCACGCACACAATGCACCTCTTTGCATTGAGGCAAGCCAGGCAAGGCTCATACCAGAATCCCCAAGTGTCAACCCTGACAATGTGCTTCGAATCGTATAATACACTGTTCCCCTGCAAAATTTCCCTGGCTGCTGCCCAACACAGCACATCCCGTGACCCAGCTCTGTCCCTGCTGATAAAAGACCTTTCTGATGAACTTCTGAAAAGGCTGCAAGAACCAATTCACCTGGATCAGGCCCATTCAGGCGATCCTTTATTGATGATCATCTCTAGTTTCACTGTTGGTTTGATCAGGAATATTGCTCTCCCCTCCCCTCCTGGAAAACTTTTATTCAGACATTTCCACCACCACCTAAGAAAAGATTTGCCCAGTTAGGGTTAAATAGGAGCAAACTATTTTCCTTTTCGGCACTAGAGAAGGCACCGTAAAGAACAACAGATTGACAGACAGTTCTCGCTAACAGCGAAATTGCTACCCACTGATTCGTTTATCCACTGAGAGCAGGTTTGCCACTTACCTCACGCTACCTGCTGACTGTTCTTGGCTATCCATGGCTGTCCACAGTTTCCATAGGCCAGGGTTGGCCCCAGGAACAGCAGGGCCCAATGTGGGGCATTCCCTCAGGCCCACCTTCCTGTGGGACCCCTCGCCGTGGCCCCCCACTCACTAGACAGCTGTGGTGAGATGAGAGCTTGAGGTGCTGTGCATTAAGAAACCCACAAGGTTGATAGCAGTCATTGCATCAAGTGTGGCTCTGAACTCACCCTCGCCACTACACCTCCTTCTGCTCTCTGGAGCCCAAAAGGAAGACCGAAGCAGAGCAGAAGAGGAAGCGCAGAAGAGAGTGGCTGGGCTAGATCGTCAGAGACACTCTAGCCCAGTGATTTTCAATCTTTTTTGTCTCATGGCACACTGACAAGGTACTAAAATTGCCAAGGCACACCATCAGTCTTTTGACAATGGACAATGCACACCATGGTGCTTGTGTGAGGCTCACATCCCCCAATGGCCCTACTAATAAGTGACACTCCCCCAAACTCCATGGCACACTGGTTGAAAATGGCTGCTCTGGCCCAAGCATTCTACTCTCCTGCTGGGCTTCCCTTTTCCTTTGGGGCTCAAAAGTGGGAGGAGGGTGGCTGGAGCATCCCTGGTAGTTCTTGGGCTGCCCCTGGAAACCTCAATAAACTCATTTGATCGTCATCTGTATGACCTTTCACCTTTTGAAAGGTCAGCCAAGAAGATATTTCCAGAATTATTTATTATTTACATTTCCAAACCCTGCACATGCCTGATCTTGTCTGATCTCGGAAGCTAAGCAGAGTCAGGCCTGGTTAGTACTTGGATGGGAGACCGCCTGGGAATACCGGGTGCTGTAGGCTTCTACCATAGTCTTTCAAGACTGAACGTTGCCAACCACTGCCCCTCCTCCAAAAAGCTTCCGCCAACCCTGTGAGAGAGTGACCGGCTCAAGGTCACCGAGAAAGCTTCATGGCTGGGTGAGAATTTGAACCTGGATCTTCCAGGTCTAACACCAGAACCACCACACCATCCTGGTTTTCCATATGGAGCATGACACAAAGTCATCCCCCCCCCCACACACATGTTTGCTCAATACTTTTCAATATTCTGTAATTCTAAATCACTCCTCCTCCACCCCCAACAATTTCCAGTCTCTGCCATCTCTAAGACCATCAATATATTCATGAGCTCCATCTCAGGCTCTGGAAAAAGGTACTGTAATTTGGAAAATAAATTCCATATGAAATTTGTAGTGGTACTAGGACGCCTGGCATCTCTAAAGCCAGAAGGGAGTTTTTCTACTCCCCCACACCCCCTCCAATCTTCTCTCTCCCCCCTACCCGTCTCCAGACTTAAGTACATGCTGCTTAGGCCCAGCTGTTGGGAACAGAGAGGGAGGTTAACTCTCCCAAATGCTCCCTTGATTCTTTGCACAAGAGGAAACTTTAAATAAGTTGTGCACAAGTAAACTGTACTTGATTACTCCTTCACGCAGTCATTGATCTCAGCATCCGAAAGAGCGGCTGCCCCCAAGTTATTTTGCCCCACTTTTGTACTGTCACCAGCACCTCCCTGGCGTAGCGTGCGTGAAAGAGGCACCTCCTGTTTCTGGGGGGAGGGGGATTGGTGGTGGCAGAGGGCAAAGAGGGGAAAAGAAAGAAAACATGTTTATGCTTCTTTTAATATCTCCCTCCTGTTTTACATTTGCAGTCTTTTCAAAAGATACAGCCCGGGCTTTGCCAAGATTCCTAAAGAGATATCCTGAGAAATGTAGACCGGTTTCCCAACCAAAATTCAAAGAAAACAAATGTCAGGCCAGCAATTGATATGAAATAGTTTAAAAATGAGAAAAAGCTGCCTCAGAGCTAAGTTTACATTAAACTACATTTCTGCAACAAGAAGGAGGGGAGCCGCAGAAGAATTTCTCTCCGCCGAGGAAGAAAGAGAACCTGAGCAGGGTGGAAAAAGCTAAGGTTACCTGCCAGGGACGAGGCCAAGAAGTCCTTGGCAAAGGAGGGGAAAAAAACATCAGGAGCTGCGTTACTTTTGGCTCCGCGCAGGAACTTGGGCACCAAGTGGAAAACAAAAGGGCCTGAAAAGCAAACCTGTTCCCTTTTGCACCAGAGGAGTCCAATACATGTTGTTGGCATCCTTCAGTCTCGGAAGACTATGGTGTCACGCTCTGAATGGTGATTCCGGAACAGTGTCCTCTCCAGTGCGCGAAGCCTGGGTAAAGTAGATATGGGGGATAGGCTGTTTCCCATGCAGCAAATCCCCCCTCTCCACGTCGCTGGAATGGTCCAATGGAAAGGCAGAGGCCAATGCGGTTGGTTCCAGCGGCGTCGCAGGAGTTGCCAGAACGTGACTGTGTTCAGCCATGAACGGCCTCAGGGACTCCGGCTCCGGATTTTGCCTCGAGGTTGACTCCTGAAGCCTCTTCCATAACTGGATGTAGCCACAAGGCAGTGGAGGTTTGGGATCAGAGTTTTCCTTCTCTCAGATGAGCTGCCTTCCCAGGCTTACGAGTCCCATCTACCCGGTGGGTGTTTAGTCGCCTCTTAGGACAAGTACAGCCAAACTGAGGGCCTATTCTTATCCCCAGCCCCCAGTCCGATACAACGCAACAGAAATCCAGCTGAGTAGCTCGCCTGCTTGTTCCTATTCAGGTCACAGAGAAGAAATTAAAACAGTACAGGGTGGTGGTTCCCAAAATTACTGGGGTCACAGCTCCCCCACAGCCTTCCAGGCTCAGCCGGGCACTGTCATCTTGGGTCACACGATCGAAGATAGCGGCACCCAAATCTTGTGAGATTTCGCATGACCCAAGACGGTGGCACACAGAAAATCCGGTAGGAGGAGGTCACCAAGGACATCCCGTGGTGCCCATGTTGAGCATGTCATGATGCACATTTTGGGAACCACTGAGCACAGGATAACCACTGCTACTATAGGCAAGTTGGAACTGAATCCAAAGCCAGGTGCAACGAGAGCTGGTTCAAGCCCCCATTCAGCCATGAAGCTTCCTGGATAAATTTGAGGCCAGTCTCAGCTGTTGACACTGCCGGCCCATCCATGAGGCTGCCTGAGGCAGGCTGCTTAGGCGGCAAATTGCAAGGGGTCTGAGGGGGTAGCGGATCCCTTCATGAAAACAGCCCCACTGGATCAGGCCAAAGGCCCATCTAATCCAGTTTCCTGTATCACAGTAGCCCACCAGGGAGCACACAAGACAACAAGATATCTGCATCCTGTTGCAGCTGGCATGTCAGAGACAGGCTACTATTAAAACCAGGAGGTTGACATATCCATTATGGCTTGTCACCTGGGATGGAAGGTGGGAAGGGATGCGATGGATTGCTCCCAGTGTGGAAGGGATTGTCACTCCCGAATTGGCCTTTCCAGCCACACTAGACGCTGTTCCAGAACCACCATTCAGAGTGCGATACCAGAGTCTTTCGAGACTGAAGGTTGCTGACAACAACCTGGGATGGACCTTTCTTCTAGAAATCTGTCCCGTTCCCTTTTCAAGGCATCTATGCCAGATATCATCACCACATCCTGTGGCAAGGAGTTCCACAGACTGATTACTCACTGGGTAAAGAAATATTTTTGTTTGTCTGTTCTAATGTCTTTTACTCCGAGACTGCCACTGCAGCCTCTGTCCAAGCTGCCACCGATGAAAGGCGCACTGACCCTACTTTCCAGTAGTTCAAGCGAGAAACGGATCATTTTCCTCCTTAGTTCTCTTTCTTGCACAGTGGTCAAACCTGGAAGTGTGGGACATCTGGTTTTAAGCAGAGGGACAGCGCAAAAGCAGGGATCCGAGCGCAGCTCGGCCCATAGCATGCTTTGGGACTGCTGGGAAAAAATGGCCCATGGAAGCTTCTGTGCTTTGAAAACCAGCAGTGTGACAACTAGAAATTCAGCAGATGAAGCTTGTTTCATTATGAAGAACTTAAGAGCAGCCCTGCTAGATCGGAACCCGGGCCCAGCTCACCAAGCCTCCTGCATCCTCTTTGTTGATTTCATTCATTTTTGCAAGCTGTCCTGAGAGGCTCTGCTTGGAGGGCAGGATGCAAACAAAGACCTCACAGCACATGTTTATTTTACCAGATGCCACCAGGGTAGGTGAGGTGGGAAGCAGAATGCCCCATAAGCCCTGCGCCCTTGTGCCAATGGTAAGCAACCTTCCAAAAGCACGCATTGCATGGGCTGTGAAATAGGCTTCCCATCATACACCTTCACATCACCTCTTCAGGGCAGGGTCACATGTTCTATTCCTTCCCTGCCTCCTTCACGCAATGGATCCCTACCTCCCCCCTCCCTGCACCCACAGAGACATTTCAGCGATCACACGCCCCTTAATCTCCACCGCACTCTAGACAGAAACCCTTTTATTCCCTAAGGCAGCACCCGTCATGGGGCTTTCAATTTCACAGTGGGAACACAACTCTTGTGTATGTATATCACTAGCCTGAAGTAAAATTGGTTTCATTATAAGTCATTTTGCTGAAAGTTGCAGTTTCCAAAAACTTCTTGACCACCGGAAGACTTGCTATTGAGAAAATTCTTACAGAGTACAAGCAGCTCTGTTTGCTTATATCACAGTTTCTCAAACTGTGGGTCATGGCCTGATGTCTGGTGGGTCCAAGGTTGGCCCCCCCCCCACCTGCCCTTGTTGGTTCCAAATTGGAGCCCTCTGGATGCAATTGGAGGCCACACTGGACCTCTGTAGGCCTCCAGAAGCAGCTGAAAATTCACTTCTGAATTTTTGAAAGTGATTTCCGCTTGTTTTGAGAGGCCTGCGGAGGCTGGCACTAGAGAAGGTGGGTCACGGTAACCTCTACCGCAGAGCAGGTGGGTCGTAGAGGGCAAAGTTTGGGAATTCATCCTCACCACCTTGTGAGGTCACCATGACAGAATATTTTTGGAACCACACCGTGAACACGTCATCCCAACGTTTGCTATATCTCCAGTTTGCGCTTATCACGGCATCACCAACAGGTATAAGCACCATCATAAGAACAGCCCCACTGGATCAGGCCATAGGCCCATCTAGTCCAGCTTCTTGGATCTCACAGCAGCCCACCAAATGCCCAGGGAGCACACCAGATAACAAGAGACCTGCAAGGCCTCCTGGGAATTGTAGTTAAGATCATAAGAACAGCCCCACTGGATCAGGCCATAAGCCCATCTAGTCCAGCTTCCTATATCTCACAGCGGCCCTCCAAATGCCCCAGGGAGCACACCAGGTAACAAGAGATCTGAATCCTGGTACCCTCCCTTGCATCTGGCATCGCACAAGATGTCTGTTGCTACAAGTCCCACAGGTCTGCCTGTCAAAAACACCTCAGATCTGTAACAAGAGAGGACAGAGTAGATGAGATGAGATAGGAACGACTCACAACCAAAGCAGGAAGGTTGAACATGCTGGGAGACGAGAAAGATAGTGTACTGCAGCTAAAGGATAGCGAGTGCCCTGAGTAATCCCTGGAGGTGTTTGAGCGAGCAACGGTGGCTGTGGGTCAGCACATACAGCAAGCTTTCTCAAATGAAACTTCAGTCTCCTCAAGTGTAAACAAAGATGAAACTAAGACCCATCGACCATACAGTTCACTTTTTTGGTCTAGGCATGGCAGAAAAAGGAATCCGTCTCTGGGCACAATAGGGAAGGTCGGTGCCCCACGATACGTCTTAACATTTCTGATTCTTCCAGGAAGCAAGAAAATTTGTGAATACAGAACTGAGCAACACTTGCTAAAGGACAGATACCTGAGTGCTGCAGTTTCACTAGCTGGTGTATGGAAGGGGGCGGGGCAGCCTTGGATTCTTTGCTCTGGTCTGAATCCAGATGAACTCACAATCTGGGGCGATTAGGGAGTGGGGACTTGAGGCACTTGCATCTCCCTAAGCAACTACTCATGTCTTTGCAAAAGAAGGTCCGTCCTGCATTTAGCCATCAAGAAATGCACCTTAATTTCACCTTTCAGGTGACCAGTTTATGCACCACGCCAAACCGATCATGATCGTATGATGGCTAGGACCATATCCTCCATATCCTATTTGCATACCAAGGAACAAGGCTGTGGTGAATCAAAGCTTTGAATCCACAAAATTTGCTCTTTCACAGTATTCATAAGAACACAAGAACAGCCCCACTGGATCAGGCCAAAGGCCCATCTAGTCCAGCTTCCTGTATCTCACAGCGGCCCACCAAACGCCCCAGGGAGCACAACAGATACCAAAAGACCTGCAAGGCTTCCTGGGAATTGTAGTTAAGAACATAAGAACAGCCCCACTGGATCAGGCCAAAGGCCCATCCAGTCCAGCTTCCTGTATCTCACAGTGGCCCACCAAATGCCCCAGGGAGCACACAAGACAGCAAGAGACCTGCATCCTGGTGCCCTCCCTTGGCATCCTGGTGTCCTCCGTTGGCATTCATTTTTCACATTCCTCTTTTCAGAGAATCTCCCCACATTCAAGGGGTACAAAGGCACACAGCCTCTCTTCCCCACCCTGACATCCTCCTCCAGGGATGTTCTGACCTCACACACTTTTCACAGACTCAAACCTTGCCTGGCTTGAAATGCTCCACTCTCCACTTGTTGGAAGACCCCCACCACCACACACACACCATAACAGCACTTCCCACATCACAGAAGGACACCATCACTTCCATCTTCTTATGATTGGCACAGAATGCAGAGCTGCCTCCCTTGTTCTGTCCAATTGCCAGAACAAATGGGTAGGTTTGATCATCAGGGCTGACAAAAAGGAGGAAGGGTCTCCAAAAAAAAAAAAGGGCGGGACAGCCAAAGTCAACCGAGCTGTGGGGAGACACATACCTTCAAAGCAGCACAGGGGCCAACATCTGTCCGCCTGCCTGTCAGTTGCTCCAGGCGACGCACTGGCTCTGCAGGAGATGAATGGAGAACGTGAACAGTCAACACCAAAGGAACAGAAATCCCACGGAAGAGAGGCCTTCTCAATCTGCTCCTCCTTGACAAAGCTCTGGCTCTCCCCTCTTCCTGCCCTTGTTTTGCCCTATAAGAATGACTGACAAGCTCAGCTTTAACTAAGGGATTTTGCGGGTTTAAAGCATGTGACCATTTTTCCTCCTGTTTTGTCCATTAACCCCTTTTCAAAAATATAAAATTCAAGCCTTTCCTCTGTGGTGTTTTCTTTCCTCCTTGACGGTTCTCCCCACTTCCAGGCGGAATCCTTAAAGCGCTCAGAGCCAGCAGAATCTCCAAAGGAAGTCTCTTTTCCTGGCCCTGGGGCCAATCCCCACTAGCACCCAAGGCCAGCCTGTTCTTGAGGTTCTCCAGGGTAATCTCTGCAGGCGGAAGATTGGCGGCCTATCCCCACTCCACTGCTCACCCTCCTACTGCTTGGATCAGAAAAGAAAGAGGGGGATGGAGCATTAGAGGAAGCACAGAGGAGAAGAGAGTGGTGGGTTAGACTTGCCTCTACCACACTTCTTCTCTGCTCCTTTTGCAATCCAAGGAGTAGGAGCAGCAGAGGTTCCTGCATCATGAAGTAAGGGGAGGTCAAGTCTCATCCTTCTAGCTCTACCCTGCAGATGCCTGATCTTGTCTGATCTCAGAAGCTAAGCAGGGTCAGGCCTGGTTAATACTTGGATGGGAGACTGCCTGGGAATACTGGGTGCTGTAGGCTTATACCATGATCTGGGAAGCTAAGCAGGGTCAGGCCTAGTTAGTACTTGGATGGGAGACCGCCTGGGAATACCGGGTGCTGTAGGCTTATATCATAGTCTTTCCAGACTGAAGGTTACCATCCATCTCCCTATACTGAACACTAACTCCCGACCTCGTCTGATCTCAGAAGCTAAGCAGGGTCAGGCCTGGTTAGTACTTGGATGGGAGACTGCCTGGGAATACCGGGTGCTGTAGGCTTATACCATGATCTCGGAAGCTAAGCAGGGTCAGGCCTGGTTAGTACTTGGATGGGAGACTGCCTGGGAATACCGGGTGCTGTAGGCTTCTACCATGATCTCGGAAGCTAAGCAGGGTCAGGCCTGGTTAGGACTTGGATGGGAGACTGCCTGGGAATACCGGGTGCTGTAGGCTTCTACCATAGTCTTTCGAGACTGAAGGTTGCCAACCATCTAGCTCTATGTATGGAGGGCTGCTGCAGATCATCAGTGAAGGGGGGCAACCATTTGGGAAAGTCAGCTTGAGACTGTGTCCTCATGGATTCACTCATTGTTTTTACACCCACTTCCAATATGGTAGAGATCAACAACTGCACATCCAGAGCAACAAGCTCGTTCTCCGAGTACAACCATCCACCCTTCACCCACCCACCCACCCACTTCACCCTTCACCCACCCTTCATCCACCCAAGAGAGAAGCATAGAGGGAAATGGTGTATGTGGGTACAAGACTCACTGCCAGTCCACTCAGAGGTGTTTTTTTTTTTTTTGAGGAGGTTCATATCCTGGTACACTGCCCTCCATCGTCTATCCCAGTGATTTTCAAGTGGTGTGCCACAGCACATTGATCTGCTGTGAAAGGTCTGCAGATATGTTGCAAGGTTTTGGAGCACAGCAGTTAAAAATCACTGAAAAATTCTTCCAGGTTCTGTGGCTCTGGTTTTAGAGCAACTGCCTGTAGTAATGAATTGTCTGTCCCGCTTCCTCCACTGGCACCTTAGAAGCAGAGCTGCAGAATCTGGAAGAGACTCCTGGAAGCGCTATCAAAAGAGATGAAGACCATAGAGCAGCCATTTTCAACCACTGTGCCATGGCACACTGGTGTGCCGCAAACAGTCTGCAGGTGTGCTGCGGGAGTTTGGGGGAGAGTCATTTATTAGTAGGACCTTTGGAGGATGTGAGCACCCCACCAACAGCATGGTGTGCCTTGTCAATTGTCCAAAAACTGATGGTGTGCTTGACTATTTTAGTACCTCGTCAGTGTGCCGAGAGACGAAAAAGGTTTAAAATCACTGCCATAGAGGTTAATATGCCATGAGAAGGAAAACACTGAAAATCACTACTCTATTCAAAGTAGTCCTTGCAAACTGTCATGAATATGTACAGTTTAGGCCTAGTAGCATTGCAAGCCTGAACCACAGTAACCCAGTAACACAGAAGGGGCTTGCAAGGTACTAGCTGCTAAGAATTTACAATTCAATGGAAGGTAATTATGTAGCACCTAGGCAGCCAGAAAGATGCCCATCAAGGATGGAATGCAGCTGCAGATCTCCAGGGGGGAGGGAAGAGCTGAGAGGGTGAGCATCCAGCCCCACTTCCTGGTGGAGGACAGGGTCTTTGTTCCTTGTCTCTAGGTGAGAGAGGTGGTGGGTGCACATCCTGCCCCTCCAGGACCATGTGGCCCATAGGTAACTGGCCTGAGGATCTATAAAAGAAGCTGACCCAGGTGAGGGTTACAGAATAATAGGGTTAGCCAGTTAGCTTTGTTGTTTTATGCTGATATGTTTCTTAGAAGCTTTTATGCCTCTAGCATTTGCTGCCTTTTGTAACCCTATGTACTTAATAAAGTAAAAATCTTTTTTAACATGTTGGTTCATTGTCTGCTGGGACAAAGGTTCAGAATCCTGCCTAGCAGTTCAGCAAGCTACCAAAATCCTCATTGTGGACTAGTAACTTGAGGACTGAGACTTTAAGTAAAGAAAGTGCTCAGTGCCTACAAGGGATATAGTTAAGCCTAGAGGGTCTTGGTTCCCTGGACTGAGCACTGGCTCTTACAGGGTGGTGGCAGTACTACCGAACAGGGATCTTTGAGGGCTCTAGGTTCAGAACCAACAACTCTGAGCACCCAAAACCCTGGAGTGAGACCCAAGTGTACGACACAAACCAAACTGGTGTTTACAGAATAGGGAAGTCAGCAGAAACACACAAGCTCATCTTTTGATACTGATGAAGGCCGTGTTCATATATTGGGTTAATTTTGCTATAGCACAGTGCTTAAGCTGTGGGTCGGGACACACAAGGTGGGGTGTGAGCCGAATTCAGGTGGGTCTCAATTCATTTCAATGTGCTGTTTTAAATAGACTTGATGCTACCAGGGTATGTGACAGATCTGTACTTTTAACAGGTTACTATGCATATATATGCTTTTCACAGTGATAATCAGTGGGACCTACTCTTGGGTAAGTGTTGATAGAACTGCAGCCTTTGTTTGGGGAATTATGACGACACTTCCAGCCATGACATCACTGTCAGTGGGCCCCCACAGTTTGTCATTCTAAAAAGTGGGTCCCAGTGCTAAAAAATTTGAGAGCCACTGCAGCGATCTTTGTGAAAAACACTCACAATCCTGTGGATTAATAACCTCACGTTGCTAGGGGGAAAAAGGAAGATCGACCTGGAGTGTGAACAGACATTATGTATGTTTCAACATATCTGTCCTAGTTTACGGCTCACAATACTTTGGAAAATCTCCATGAAGCAGGATGAACTGGGGTACTGGTCAACTGATCTGACCTGAGATAGGATTATGTCCATAAAACTGATGTCACCAAACCACACACCAAAAATCTCAATGGATGTCAGTCCAGGGTGCCAGATGGTCTTCTAAACATGGTGAAGGTAAAGAGTCTTTGAGCTTTCTAGCAAAGCCAAGAAGGTCTTGGTTCAGTGGAAGACCAACTGACTGGCATGCAGAAGGACACAGCTTCAATCCCAGCATCTCCATATTGGGCAGAAGAAACTTCAGCTCCAGAACCTTAGAGAGCCACTGAAAGACAGTGTTGACAATACTGATTAGGCTACAATCCTATCCACACTTTCTTGGGAGTAAGCCCTACTGAACCCAATAGGACTGATTCCCGAGTAGACATGCAGAAGATTAAGCCCCTAGATGGACTAATGGCCTAATTCAGCAAAAAAGACTGATTCCTGTGGTCCTTCCTGGGGCAAAGACTAATTCTAGATCCAGTTCCATGTGATTCTGGAAAACCTACTGCAAAGCTATCAAGCCTTCCTTGGGTTTATTGAAAAGCTTGGTGCGCCTTTAACGAGTCGGCGAAATAATATCCCGCCCTATGGTACAGTCTATGGGAACCTGGCCAGGCTAGGATGATTCACTGGAAACGGTATAACCCACTTCTTGGATGTATCACAGAGCTTGAAAAACTCTTATACAACCGTTCTTCAACGAACGGACCTCCGTACACAAGTCTGAGTTTCAAAGTGAGAAAATCAAGAACCTCTTTTTTAGGCAAAGACCCTCACTCTCTCTTCCCTTCCCCTCTCACTAACCCCCTCTTGAGTGGGTCAGAAGAATTTTACATTAAAAAAAATTCCAAACACAAAAGAGCTTCAGTGCAAAAGACCCGGTTAGCCAAGTTTCAAACACAATTTCTGGTGTTGTTTTTTTTTAAAAACGTTATTAGCTTAGCTTAAAACCCCTGCAAATGCTGGGTTTACAGTGGAAACTCTGACAGACTCATCATACTTGCAAACCGAACATCACACTAGTAAGGTGTAGGTCTTTCCGTGGGGCTTAGAACAGATTCTAAACACGTGTTTCATAGAAGTTCAAAAACCCTGTTGGCCATTTGAGCAAAAAAATGGTAGCTGGGCAGAGCAAAGTCTATTTAACGGTTCAGAAGGAGTTACTTGCTATAAGCTAACCCAGATGGTGCATTGGGCAACAAGGAGCCCATACTGTGATCTTTCCCAGTAGTCATTCCTGGGAAAGAAGAGGTTGCAATGCCCCTTTCAGATGTGCAGATGTGCAACACCAGTGGTGGCGGCCATTCTACTGGAGACGTAGAAGCAAGTTTGAAAGCCTCTAAACTTTCTACTCGCAGAGGGCATTCTTCACATCTTCCCTGCAACTGGAAATCTACATATTGCAAAGATTCTAGGTCATGATGTAGAGCAGGGGTGTCCAAAGTTTTTGGCAGGAGGGCCACATCATCTCTCTAACACTGTGTCGGGGGCCGGGGGGGGGAGAAGAATTTACATTACAATTTGAATAAATTTACATAAGTTTACATAAATGAATATATTAAAGATCAACTTATATGAATGAATGAAGGTCTTGCAATAGCTCAAGGCCTATAAAAGGCCTTGCACAAAGCAAGGCTGGCCTTTCCTTTGCTGCCGCTACTGCATCATAGACGTGAAACAACGAGCAGTGGAGGGAGCCCTCAACCCACAGCTCATGCGAGAGGTCAAACAGTCGCCCTCACACTGAGAGCAGTTGCGTCGGGCCAGTGCGGGCTCCAAAAAATCTCCGGAGGGCCAGAGGCTCATTGGAGACTGGGGGTTCCCTGAGGGCCACACATGGCCCCAGGGCCGGGGTTTGGGCACCCCTGATGTAGAGGTTCCCAAACTCCTCTGAGGGAGTTGGGAACCTTGTAAGTAGTGGTAGGGGTGAAGGAGAAGCAGGGGGTGGCCTAGATGGCACCACAGCAATCACAGTGCCCTGGGGACCCATGGACATTTTAACATACTTGGGGAGCTCCGGAAGCCTCTTCTGCGAGCTTCCGCATAGGCGGCCCGAGTGCCAACAGGAGCTCACTTCTGGTTTGCATGATTGGCAATTGGAGCCCAGGGAATCAACATGGAGGCTCACAGAGGCGGCTGTGAGCCTCCAAAACCCTCATGGAGGCTTCAGGAGCCGCTCAGTTATGTTAAAATGTCCTGCAGCGCCGTGATCACTGCACTGCTGTAGAGGCACCCATTCCTGGGCCACTCTCCTTAAGGGGGAATGACTCGTTTTCAGTTCCCCAGGTGGGTCGCGACTCACCAGTTTGGGAATCGCTGATGTAGAGCTTTGTTCACGTTCTGCACTGTGCAGGTTATAAGGCCTCACATGCGAACTCAAACTGTGCACTTTGCAGTTCAAAATATCAAACATTGTCTGCAAAGTACATGGAGGTGACACAAGTCCTAAGAGAGCGGAGCAGCTTGAAGTCGCTACGAACTCCCCAGGAACGAGGGTTGGGATCCAGCACAACTGCCGGGTCCAGCCCTGCCTCCTGCTCCCCACTCGCCTGCCCTAGGGCTGCCCCCACCCCAGAACACTTCCCTCCCACCTCTTCCCGCCCATCCCTGAGTCTTGCATTGGCCAAGCCAATTCTGATAGGATGCTTACACACTGTGATACATCCCCAGGTAAACAAGTACACACACAGACACAGACACAAGTCTCTTTTAGTCTCTAGACTCTTTTTGAGTCTCTGTTCCAAGTCATGAGTTGTGTCCGAGTCAGTGACAACCATTACTCAAATTAGCATGTCACAAAAAACATATTTCCACAGGACTTTACGAGTTGAGTTTCCATCCATGCCTAAAAGCGTATTTGAGTCTCTTGTGCAATATTTTTGCTAACTGCAATAGTTTAGTGCAAGACAGTATTCAGAGGATGACATGACATGAGGATAAAGCCCATTTAAGGCTCACATCAGTCAATAATTCAAGGTTCTGCCCTGACAGTTCAGGACATGCCCCCTTGCCCTTCCAAGACCACCACCTTATTTCAGATAACTACGCCCTTTTCCATCAGCAAAAGAGCTGGGGTTGCTTATCATGCGATCCAGCCATCCGTGTGGACAAACCATTTGTTCACTGCATCTGGTGCTCTGAAATGCCAATCAAGTGCATATCAGCCTGAAGTCTGTTTCTTTGGTGCAGCCTGAGTTTTATCGGTCCTGTGACCAAAGGTGCCTTATGCAAAGCTCACAGTATGTGTGCAGCCACCTCCCCTCCCACATTTGACACAAACTTTCAGCTTGAAACTTCCAGCTATGTTAATCTCTACCAATTCAAAGCTCAAAGCTGGATATTTCATTACCATGCTCTTGATACGTGCTGCAATCAGACATCAAGGCCTAATCTCTCTCTCTCAAAGGGTTCCAGAATCCCAGGGGTGACATTTTTCTCAGGGCTGTCAAGATCACAGGCTCTAAAATGTTGAAACAAAACTGTCTTTATCACCTCCTTTTTTTAATTCCCTTCCGCTGCCGAGATACCATCAAGTGGAAAAGTAAAACAGAGGTGTGGATAGCTGCGATTAGCTTGCCAACTAGATCAGTATTCATAAGCTGAAGAAACGTTCTCAGAGTCCGAGGCTGCCATGAAAGGAGTTTGCTAAGGAACTCGGAGGGGAATGTTATGTTTTGATGTTCCCCATTTTGGCTAGGATCTGCCATCGCTAGGACTTCTTCAGAAATGTAACCCCCAAATTCCTGGGGTTTAGGATTATACTCCAGCAAATGTAGAGGGCTGAATTTGTCCATCTTCAGTCTAGCAAGGAAATACTCAGTCCTGAAATTTAGGGGGGGGGGGGAAAATAAATTAAAACCACAGCTAACCACAGTGTCACTGTTGGTTTCCCCAACTACGAGGAATTCAGGTAAGAATCACTTTTATCCTTTTCGTAATTCAGGTAAGAATCACTTTATCCTTTGAAAATATCGACAGGCAGATAGATGTACACAATCCAGTGGACACTGTGAAAAGTCTTTCTGAAGTCCAAGTATACACAGTCCCTCAAGAAAGGCTCTTGAATAAATTTAGCAGTCCTGGAGTAAGAGAAGCAGTTCTCTTAAGGACTGGGAACCAGTTAACAGGAAGCAGAGAGCTGAAGTCTCTGAGCTGGGCAGGAGGTCTGGTCTAGAGGGTTGAGCCTCCATTTGCCTGAAGATAACATCCGAAGGTCGCCAGTTTGAGGCCACTGGCACGTGCAACCTTGAAGCAGCTGACAAGCTGAGCCGAACTATTCCATCTGCTCTGAGCGTGGGAGGATGGAGGCCAGAATGTGCGACCAGATCAAGAAAGAAACATCTGAATGTTGTGGTTTCTTGAAGATAGAAAACTTCTTTCAAATTGTAAAAATCCCTACGGGGTTTTAAATTGCCTGCCTATGCAAACTGCCTTGAATAAAGTCTAAGGAGAAATCTGAGGATCAAGAAAGGCGGTACAGAAATACCCGTATTATTATTATTATTTATTATTAGTAAGTGGAGGAAAGTAAGTGAGGAGGAGTAAGAAGTGGGGTCCAACCAGGATCTGTATTGGGTCGGGTGCTTTATAAATTGTTCATACATGATCTGGAGTTGGGAAATGAATATGGAGGTGGCCAAGTTTGTAGATACAGTTGGTGCTCCTTAACCATGGATCCAGCGCCCATGGATTTTGCCCTGCATCTGGTGGGACTCACTGAACCTTCGGACGAGACCAGAGGCCTTCCAAAGGGACAACTATGTTGCTAAACTAGGTTGGTGAAAACTAAAGCAGTCATAAAGGGCTCCAGCAGGCCCTCTCTAGACCAGGGAAAACAGGCAGTCAAATGGCCAATGCAATTCAGTATCAATAAACTGACCAAAAAACCCCCCCTCAATTTCTGGTCAGTGGTCTGAGCTATCAGTAACAAACCAGGAAGATCTTGGAGTAGTGGTGAACAACTTCAGAAAAACATCCTTCCTCTGCCTCCCCCTCTGCACCTTTGCTGGCTGGGCAGAGAGGAATCTGGGAGCAGAACGCCCCCCCTCCCAAGATACTCCCCGACCAGCCAAGGTTGAAGATGCAGCAGGCAGAGGTAGGAGAGGAAGGGTTTGCACCAAAGTAACAAAAAATGGGGAGGGGCAAATTTGGGCACTGAGTCAGGTGCCCCCTTGACCCAGCTGGTCACATTTGGAATATGGCACACAATTCTGGTTGTCCCACTTTTTGAAAGAAATTGTTGGACTGGAGAAGGAGTAAAAGAGGTCAGGCAAAAATGATCCAAGGACTCGAGCTTCTTTCTTCTGAAGGGAAGTCATATTTCAGGTCTTTCCACTGAAGAAATAAAGGGCATTTAAATGGAGGAGACATTACCAAGACAATGTGTGGTGGAGAGAGAGAGAGACTATCACAGGAAGAGAAGTAGGCTTAGGAATCATCCATCCAGAGCAAATTGCAAGCCCATTCCAGAATCAACATTCCTCCTAACAATCTTTGTCTTTCTTGGACTATATCTCAAATTTATTAGTTCACACCCAGTCCATCACAGCCGCCAAACCCTGGTTCATACACTTGGTATTTCAGTACCTTTAGATATGGTTAAAAGTATTTTTGCTGTTCCTTTGGTATGATGTCATCATAGTTTTTTGTTAGATCAGTGCTTCTCAAACTGTGGGTCAGGAGCCCATTTCAGGTGGGTCCCCATTCATTTCAGTTATTTTATTTTTAATATACCTCAAGGTATGGGAACATTTGATTCCTTATCTCAGAGTTGTATTGTGGCTGCCCTGGGCCTGGAAAGTGGGAAAGGATTTGGCCCTTCGTTAGAATGGGGCTGTCAGTTGCAGAATATAGAACTTTGTAATGCAAGATCACCAGAGGAGGAGGAAGTTCAAACTCTGCATGGGGAAAGAAGCAAGGCTTTTTCATCTCCTACCAGCAAAAAAGGAAATTTTTGCAACAAGCTCCCTACAATATTATGCAACTTTCTGGAACGCAGATCAGAACACAGATATATCTTAATGTTTTCACCCTCTTGTTAACAGTCCCGGTGTTTGACAAGAGGTGAATCTGTTACAAAGAGCTGAAGGGAGTTGGTCAGAGGAGCCAAAAGGAAAAGATCTTTCAAGAGGCAATAAAAGCTGCTCAGGTGTTGGGAAGTGATCGCTCATTGAAAAAGTATGAACGTGCCTTTGAGTTGATAGGGGAAAGTGGTTTCCCAGCTGCCTCTGGACTTCAGCAAGATTGATGAGAGATAGCTGATCAAACACACTGGACAGAATTTGCTTGCTAACAACACAAGCCAGTTCCCAGCTTACTCCGCTAGTTCGGGAAACCAGGATCTAGCCCAGACACACACGTACACACATTTTTTATGTTCTAGGAAACAGTAAATATTTCGAAGTGCTGGCAGAGGCCGCTGCTTTTGCTTGGGCGAAAAATTGCACACAGATACAGTTGTGTGTTTGGTGATTTTGTCTTCGACAAAGGCTTGCCATGCAACAGCAAAACTGAGAAGAGGGGAAGGAAAAGATGGGGCAGAAATAAAAAAAGTAGATACAGTTCCCTTTTGCAGAGAATTAAAGCGCTAAACTATGGTACACAGTAGAAATAATAATTCTGTCCTGTGCACCCTCTAACTCAGTGGTTCTCACACATTTAGCACCGGGACCCACTTTTTAGAATGAGAATCTGTCAGGACCCACCAGTAGTGATGTCAAGAGTAGAAGTAACATCAAGCAGGAAAATTTTTAACAATCCTAGGCCTCAATTCCATCCTACCCACACTTAGCCAGGAGTAAGTTCCATTTACTATCATTGTTAGAAGAATATACATAGTAGCCTGTTAAAAGTGCAGGTCTGTAACATTTCCCCAAATGTAGTCACATGCCGTGGGAGCATGTAATATATTAAAAAATAAAATATTGAAATTGAATGGGGAACCAGCTGAAATTGGCTCACCACCCACCAAGTGGGTCCTAACCCACAGTTTGAGAAACACTGCAACTGTCTCCCCTAAGCACCAGAGGCAAGCAACTTATTCTTGCAGATATCCTGGTTTCTCTTCTTGCTCATTTTCATCTTAGTTAAGATGCCTTTGCTAAACCAGCACTGCTAATAACCTGAAATTGCCGGCAAGAAGATCTCAGAAAGACCCTAGAGTTGGCTTGCTCAGGTTTAGCAAAGTTTCTTCATATATTTTGAACTTAGCTACCTAGCGGCAAGCTACATAAGGGGTGCTGAGTTCAGCATTTACAAGCAAAGCCGATGATGAATTCTTAAATATACTGCTGGGGTTGAAAATACAACAAAGCTGAATGCATAACTTACACATCAGTCCTGGTTTTACAAGTGTGAGCTACTCATCTTCCAGCTGCAACAATGCAAATGGCAAACAAGGCACAGGACCCAGGATGGACACACAAACACAGAGACCCTGCCCTGCAACAAAGGCAGATGTTAACCCAATCCCCAGATCCAACCTGGCAACATTGCCATGGGTCCAAACATCAGGACCTTAGTCATTCGCTTGTGCTCTAATGCAATCTATGCTACTACCTGCTAGGGATGCTATCCTGCTGTCCATGTAGGACAAGCAGGTCATAACAACATAAGAACAGCCCCACTGGATCAGGCCATAGACCCATCTAGTCCAGCTTCCTGTATCTCACAGCAGCCCACCAAATGCCCCAGGGAGCACACCAGATAACAGGAGACCTCATCCTGGTGCCTTCCCTTGCATCTGGCATTCTGACATAGCCCATTTCTAAAATCAGGAGGTTGCGCATACACATCATGGCTTGTAACCCATAATGGATTTTCTTCCAGAAACTTGTCCAATCCCCTTTTAAAGGCAACCAGGCCAGATGCCGTCACCACATCCTGCAGCAAGGAGTTCCACAGACCAACCACACGCTGAGTCAAGAAATATTTTCTTTTGTCTGTCCTAACCCGCCCAACACTCAATTTTAGTGGATGTCCCCTGGTTCTGGTGTTATGTGAGAGTGTAAAGAGCATCTCTCTATCCACTCTGTCCATTCCCTGCATAATTTTGTATGTCTCAATCATGTCCCCCCTCAGGCGCCTCTTTTCTAGGCTGAAGAGGCCCAAACGCCGTAGCCTTTCCTCATAAGGAAGGTGCCCCAGCCCCGTAATCATCTTAGTCGCTCTCTTTTGCACCTTAATAGAGAGCACCTCTTTTGCTCTCTCCATTTCCACTATGTCTTTTTTGAGATGCGGCGACCAGAACTGGACACAATACTCCAGGTGTGGCCTTACCATTGATTTGTACAACGGCATTACAATATTAGCAGTTTTGTTCTCAATACCCTTCCTAATGATCCCAAGCATAGAATTGGCCTTCTTCACTGCTGCCGCACATTGGGTCGACACTTTCATCGACCTGTCCACCACCACCCCAAGATCTCTCTCCTGATCTGTCACAGACAGCTCAGAACCCATTAGCCTATATGTGAAGTTTTGATTTTTTGCCCCAATGTGCACGACTCCATGTTCAGGTCAAACTCCAGGTCAAACTCCATGCAAGAGGATGCAAGGAGTCAGATCCGACACAAGAGACGGCAACTTTCAGAAACTGCTGGGCGAACACCCCAGATCAGCAGCAGCCCAAGAAACTTTGGCAAGTGAACACAGAGCAAAGCCAAGTGCCCCTCCCCACACTCTCCCCAGCTCCCTTACGCAGCTGCTTGGCAGAACAGCCCAGCTGTCACAGCCTCTCCTCCTTTTCCTCTTGCTTCACTTTGCTTCATGGCGGGGCCAGCCCTGCCTACCAGATGTAACTGCTGACCTGAGGGTTGCCATTGTCCCATAAAGAAATTACAAGGGGGGCGGGAGAGAGATTGCAAATTCAGGAAGAAAATGCTGAAGTAGAATTAATCAGGAAACTTAACTCTGATTTGGCCACAACAAAGAAGGCTTCCTATCTCACGATCCTGTTCAACAGGACTTCGGGTCCAATCCTATTCAACTCCCTAGTGTCAATGGAACAGCAATCAAGTCCTACGGTAGGGGTCTCCAAACAAAGAAGCCCAAACAGCAGCGGCTGTTGTTCAGTGGGGAGAACACAGAACCAAACTTTTCTTGCTGTTCAGATTATGTCCCAAGGCAGAAGACTCATTTGCAAACTAGGCTTGAAAATGCTGCAAATCCTGCAGTGTAATGTCAACAGTGTCGTGAATAAGAATCTTGCACATTGAAACACGTGTGTGTGTGTGTGTGACATTATTGCCAAATATCTGGCCTCTTTGCCCCCAAAAGGTTGCTGACCCCAATGTAAAAAGGTTTTATTCCTGGGATGATCTTCCTCTGACTTGGCAACAGAAGTGTTGAGCCCATTCCCTCTTGCACATGGGAAGCCAAGTAAGTGGATTAAGTTAGCCCATACACAGTTCTGTGGGGCAAGCTAATAATTAAAAGCTCTTATGCTCAATTAGTCTTACCACCCACTGAACCCCACGCCCAGCTTCTCTCTCCCTTTCTCAATCGATTCCAGGAAAAGGCTTCAGAGGTTGAAACGTCAGGTTCTCGGTTGAATTTGGGTGAAGACCATAAATGAATGTAACACACACAAAAACACACAGAATTAAGAGGCGGGATAAACATAAATCTGACTGAAGAAGTCTCTCATCAATGCATGTTTCAAACCCAGCGACCAGCAGAAAGAGCAGACTGGCAGTGTGGGGAGAGGATCATGGATCAATGGGGCTGAAGGTATTTCCTGCACTGGAGTCAGAGCAACAGGTCTTCAGTCGCATCCCCACTCGAGCAGAGGGCACCCAACTTTGGAGTGAACAACTGAAAATTGTACATAAGGATAAGGTCCCCCAAAGGCAAATCAAGCCAGTTAGGCTTCCTCTATCCTTGTAGACCAGCCACCATCCGAGATCCTTTTCTCTCCCTCACACTTATTCTTCTGCTCGGTTCCCATCTTCCTTTCCAAATCGAGCAAGAAGAAAGAAGAGAATCAGAGAAGGCAGCTGCATTTTGGCACTTTGCACAAAAAGATACTGCAAAAAATAGTACTGCCCCAAGTGGCAAATGCCAGGTCATTCCAGGAGCCAGAAGGCACAGTGGTGTAACTAAGACATCCAGCACCCAAGGCACAACATTTTAACACCCTCTGTACCCCACACCCCCATAACACCCCCCCCCCACTTCCAGAAAACTGAAAGTGCCTTTTAGAAGTCTGTATGACACCCCTTCACAGTGTGGTACCCAGGGATATGTAGCCCCTGTCCCCCTTTGCTACGCCACTGCCCTGGAGAAAGTGCAGGATAGAGAAATGTAACAAAAAAAACAAACAAGTCCAACATTAAGGGCCCGATCCTATCCAATTTCCCAGAGCTGGTGCAAGCGTGCCAATGGGGCGTGTGCTGCACCCTGCAGTGGAGGGACAATCACAGAGGCCTCCTCAAGGTAAGGGAACATTTGTTCTCTTACCTCAGGGCTGCACTGTGGTTGGACCAGTACTGGAAAGTTGGAGAGGATTGGGCCTCAAGTCATCTTGCATCTCACCATCTTCAAAACGGTTACACAAGCCTTCTTTTGGAGACAGGCCTCCGTGTTCCAAGGAGGATACAAGATACTTCAGGGTAATGCATGCAATTCTTTGGGAAGCGGTTGGAGGACTCTGGACTAGAGAGGAAACCAGCTATTTTGGTTTCCAGTTAGGGTGCCCTGGCAACAGAATCAGAAACCTAACTCTGGACTCGTGATTTCCCAAAGACGATCACTCTTATAACTTTTGCGCTTCGGCTCCTCTCTGGGTTCGTTTGCCACCGGGTTCCCCTTTCCCTCCTCTCAGCAGCAAAGTTCTGAGAAAAACAAACAAACAAACCCAACAGTGCTTTTGGGCCTTTGGGCCCTGAGCACAGCAGATCACAAGGCCGCGAATGCAGCGCATGGCCCCGGAACAGGCTGCTTTCTGGCCTCAGGGTAGCCAAAAGAAGCTGAACATTGAGCAATGTTAAAATCCCGTTGTCCCTTTAACGATCTCTCTCTCTCTCTCTCTCTCCCCCGGGCCAGGACTGTGGTAAAAATAAAATGTCCTGCCAGGCAGTCTTTCTGAAAGCATGTGGAGATGTTTTAGAAAAGATATAAACTGGGATTCTTTCCCTTCTTGGCTTCTCTTTGGTTACCAGTGACACTGGCCCAATGCCTCACTTGCAGCAAATGCCCCGTCTGTGAGGGTGCCAAGAGCTTAATTGGGTTTTACTAAAACACGCCGAAGATTAGATTTTTTTTTTTCCTTTCTCGTCTGGGTTGAAACCTAATATTCCTCTTGTTTCAGGGATGTCGGAACTGGCTTTGGTTCTTATCCGACAGAGTGTTGGATGGTTTGGCCCGAGAAACAGAAATTGCAGAGCTGGAAGCAGCCTCAAGGAGAGAGTCTGTCTGTTCCTTCCCCAGCCCACCAATTTTCAACATCTCTCTTGCGGCACACAGACCTCGATGGTCTTTACGGACTTCACCTCTTGTGATGCCACTTCTGGCTTCCAGAAGACTCTTCTGGATTCTGCGGCTCTGGTTTCAGGGCAACTGTCTGTAGTCACAGATTGTCTCTCCCTCTTGCTCCACAGGCCCTGCCTTCCTCCAACTCTGCGGCAGCAACTTTCAACCACTCGGCTCCAGATTTCCACGGCACACCTGTGGACCTTTCGCGGCACACCAGTGTGCCATGGCGCAGTGGTTGAAAATCACTGCCCTGTCCCGAAAAGCTCAATTTGGACATGCTTATAAACTTGCACAGCCTGCTTGTTACCCGTTGAACTGCTTAAGTGAACTCTTTCCATCAGGATCTGGCATTCAGGATCATGTCACACATTTTGGAAAATAAAAAAAAATTCTTCTAGTTCTGGTCTTCCCTTGCACAAAGACAGCATTAATGTGCATTTGTGTAGCATTTTTTAAACATGCAATATTTGAGACTTCATTTTGGCTGCCGTGCTCAGTAAATTGTCCTTATTCCCATCTTACAGAGTCATCAGGCCGCAGAGAGACACCGCTTCTGAACAAGAAATGGTGCCATCAGCTCCTAGGCCCATCTCACACTCTCCACCACCCACCTCTTCGGCCTTCGCTGAGTTTGTTTCTTGAATCCTGGCCTCATTAACTTTGGCACAGAGGTGAGGTTATTTATGGGAATGTTCAGCCCCATCAAAAGAGGTCTCTGACTCTTTCCCTTCCGCCACCCAACATAGGAATATCCAGATCTTATTTTAAAACCTGCTGGTTGTTACTCAGCAACAACAGATGTCCATGCAGAAGGAGCTCAGCGGGCCAAGACAAATGCAGCTGTCAGGAAGCCTTCCCGGTAAGGAAGGTAGCAGACAGGAGAGACAGAGCAGAAATGGTTCTTTCCTCTCCCAGGGTTCTGAGATCTTAAGATTGAGGCAAGACTATGTGCTATACAGACAAACTAGTATCTGCTGGTTCGCATGAACGCAAAGGTGACATTTTCAGGGAAGAATCAGGGGGTGGGGGGGTCCATCTCAGTGGCATAGCTAGAGGGGGTGCAAAGCGCTACGTTTTCCAGGGAGCCTCACCACAGTGTGCAAGCTGCCCCTCCCCCTTGGAGCCAGTCCGGGTGGGGGGAGCAAAGTAGAGGCTTTGAAGGGGAGGGGCCGCTTGCACACTGCAGTAAGGCTCCCTGCAAAACACAGCGCTTTGCACCCCCTCTAGCTAGGCCACTGGTCCAACTTTTTCCCACGCCAGCTGTTCCCCCTGCAAATTCTCCCCTCCCGTTGCAGCACGTTTCAGAGCCCAGATGGGGGGAGGGAGGGAAAGCACTAAAAAAATAATAGTAAACACAACCGGGAATGCTGAAGGGAAGAAGGGTGAAACACTCTCCATACTGCCCACTGATTCTCCAGTAAAAATGACTCCTGACCCCCCCATCAGTGCCTTGTGACAAATGTGATGTTGTGAGGGAGATGCTCTTTACACTCTCACATAACACCAGAACCAGGGGACATCCACTAAAATTGAGTGTTGGGAGAGTTAGAACAGACAAAAGAAAATATTTCTTTACTCAGCGTGTGGTCGGTCTGCGGAACTCCTTGCCACAGGATGTGGTGCTGGCGTCTATCCTGGACGCCTTTAAAAGGGGATTGGACAAGTTTCTGTGGGAAAAATCCATTACAGGGTACAAGCCCTGATGTGTATGCACAACCTCCTGATTTTAGAAATGGGCTATGTCAGAACGCCAATGCAAGGGAGGGCACCAGGATGAGGTCTCTTGTTATCTGGTGTGCTCCCTGGGGCATTTGGTGGGCCGCTGTGAGATACAGGAAGCTGGACTAGATGGGCCTATGGCCTGATCCAGTGGGGCTGTTCTTATGTTCATGATGCTGTCCAAAGTGTTACAAAACACAGGAATAAGCAGCTCACTTAATTTTACACTTGCCATGGTAACCATCTCTCCAGCCAGCCAGCCACTTCCCCCCCCATTTTATAGGGAACTTCACTCACAGGCTGCCTTTTCCCAATAAATTGATCTAAAAATAAAGGACATGGATCGCAGGTGGCTAATCTGTGAATACACAACAGCAGTGCCTTCTCCAGAAGCTCACAGTTCCCAGTTCTCTCTTGCTTGTACCAGCATTTGTCAATTGGCTGCACCCGTTGGTGAAAAGCTTCTAAGCGATGAAAACCTGGCAATAGTTTATATTTTCAGTAATATACATCATTCTGCTATCAGTTGGTCTATTTCTTGCCAATTAGCACTGATTTCTTGAGAAATAAACACCTAGCCTATATAATCATGCATTAATTTGGTTCAACCCCCTGGATGTGGTATTGAACACCAGTACACCACTGTTGGTCCACGAGCCAGCCCAAAAACACTTTGAGCGCAATCCTAACTATATGCTAGGCTGGCGGAAGTCCCTTGCACTGGCCCAGAAAGGTAGCAAATGTGCTGTAAAGTACGTTTGCGCCTTGTTGAGAGTCAGCTGGCGTGGCATAGGGATGCAGGCTGGCCCACGGAGACTGCATCTAGCCTCCACGCCAACCTGGGGAGGGAGGATTGCATTGGCCAAGCTTGTTTGATGCACAGGTCTGGGGAGGAGGCAAGAGGGAGGCCTTCCAGGGTGGGGGAGGGCAGGTGGAGGACATTCCAGGAGCCGGGCATTCCCAGAGCACAGCAGCTCAAATCGCTCCATTCTCCTCGGACTTGTGCCACCTCCTGAGGTAGCGCAAGTCCGAGGAGACCAATTGGAACTGTGGTGGCTTACTTGGGATTAGGGGAAGAGTTTCCCCTTGCCTCTAGCTGAGCCACTTCTGGCCCCAATCTTGCGCTGGAACAGATAGGATTGCACCGTTCGTAAGTTTTGCTCTGCTCTATATGCTTTGCTTAGGACTTAGAAGAAATAAAGTATCCTTCTGCATCCTGATCCTGGACTAAACATATTTCTTCCTCTGAAACCAAAAAGAACTCCCAGCCCCACGGCCAGAGCTGCTGGATGGCAATGAAACTGATCACACTGCACTGTTACATCGCAAAGGGGCTCTGAACATTGGCCGTGGGAGCTCACTCACTTCACCAGGCCACCATCAGCACTGCTTCACTTGCCTTTCAAAAAGAGAAATGGGAGGCAGCGGAAGAGGAAGTGGAGGAGAGTTGCAGGCTAGAGTGTCTCCCTACCAGGCTTTTCTCCTCTGTCTTCACTCTACTCCTCTCCTCTTTTCAAAAATGCAGCGAGTAGGCAAGACAGGCACACACTGTCATCTTGGGCTGCCTCATTAGGAGACGAGCCTTGCAAAAAGCCCAACAGATCTATTGCCTAAAACTGTCCAGAAAAAGTTATTTGAAAACAGAACAGTTGTTCATGGTCCATTCAACTCATCCCATGTTTGCCTTTGATAAAGAGATTTGGGTATCGCTCAACCAAAAGCCAATGGGACAAGAGGAATCTGCAAACCCCCTCAAACCATGTTCAGACCTCTGACAAATGACTGTCTCCATTCCACATCTTTGCGCATCAGAACCATTTGATCTATATGCCATGACGACAATTGAAAAAATCTCCATGAATGGGGGAAAGGTGATGAGACTTCTGCCTTCAGAAAAATAAGCAAGCCTGAAGTTTTGAGGAAGTGATCCCAGGAGTCGGGAGCACAAGGTCAAGATTTTAAAGTTGCTTGCATCATGCAGACCCAACCAACATGGAGAGAGAGGCCATCAACCTGGTTAAAGCAAAGCCTGAGCTGGGAGTTGAAAATTTGGCTTTGCTGACAGGGGGGTGGACCTTATGTTGGCAGGTCATCATAAAACCGAAAAGCACAATTAATCAGCGCATCGCATTCACTGTGATGTGGAGGCAGACTCTGAGGCAGAAAAAGACCATTATTTTTGTGCAAGGAGACAGAAGTCAAGCCGTCTGTGCCAAGTTCGCAGGGAAGGGCAAGACACAAACAGAATATCATGTTTGCTTTGGTGCACGTGGACCACACAGGAAGGACCAAGAAGGCGACAAAATCTCCTGGCAAATACTACATTATGATTCTTAGGGCCAAACAAGGCTTGCTAGAGGAGAACCACGATTAGGATCTCACCAGCCTTTAGATCTGCTCCACTCAGCTGCTTTGAAGATGGGAGAAATGGAAAGTTGGGGAAACAGAGAGTTGCTCTTAGATTCTCAGAGGACGGGATAAAAGGATACAGGATCATTTGCACCAATCTTTCCTTACATAGGAAGCTGCCTTACACTGCGTCACACCACCAGCTTGTTATCAGGTCCAGTACCATTTGATTATGACTGGCAGCAGCCCTCCAGGGTTGCGAGACAGGATTTGACCCAGCCTGACATGGAGACTGGCTTTGGAGGAGAAATTTAGTTTGGGGAAATGGCTAAACACTCGGGGAGAGGTGGTCATTTCCTCCATTTTTTAAAAGCAACTGGGAAGGGGTCTAATTAACCAGATAACAGTCAGGGGTGAGCCTAATCATTCCCCCTTGGCTCTCAGTCACACTATTTTTGCCTCATTTCATCTCTCTTAAAAAAACACAGCCCTGGAGACCACAGAAGGCTAGCATGAGAAACCTTCTTAATTCTTTCTTTTCAAAATCACCCCGCCTCCACACACACACACACACACCCCAAAATACTTTCCTCATTGGGGGGGGGGGGTATGAAAAGACAAAATCAACCTGAGAAAAAAAAAATACCAGAGGCTCATAGAGAGTTTCCTTGATGCTCAGCTATTTTGTGTCCTCTTTCATTGCATTGTGGGAAAATCCGATCAGTGATTCCATAGTTCCTAGCAGACTGAACAGAGCACACACTAACTACCATATTCTGACTTTTGCACAGCGTCTCAGAAGACTGCCCATTTCTTTTAAGTAGTGATGTCTGGGGTGAAAAATGGTTTCTCTTTCAAAAATGAATGAACGAAGGATAGAGCTTAACAGTGTTTGGGCGATGCCACGTCCCACACTGATAGAAGCAAGGCTTGTCCTTCCACAAAGAAATAACCTTAACCAGCGTTAAACAAGACCACACCCACAACAGAGGCAAGAATGGTAGCTGCAGATCATCTGGGTACAAACACAGGAGACCCGCTCTCTCTGGTCTAACTTCAACTCTCTAACCCAGCCATTTTCAACCATTTTCATCTCATGGCACACTGACAGGCCACTAAAACGGTCAAGGCACACCATCAGGTTTTTGCCAATTGACAAGGCACACCATGCTGCCAATGGGGGGCTCACATCCCCCATTGGCCCTACTAATAAATGACCTTCTCCCAAATTCCTGTGGCACACCTGTAGACCACTTGCAGCACACCAATGGGCCATGGCACAGTGGTTGAAAATGGCTGCTCTGACCGTTACACCACATTCCCTCTCCTACAAATGCCTGCAAGTCCTCACTGGCCAATTTTTGCAGATGTTATTATATTATATACAGTAGCAGTCTGGATCGGAAACATGGACTCTGCTCAAATCAGAAATGAACAAGCGCAAGATCTTCCAAATGCAATGCCTGAGACAGATCCTGGGTGTCGCTCTTTGTGATCACCATCGTAACGAGACCATTTGGATAAGGTGCGATAATCAAACATCAGTCGAAGAGCAGATCCCAAAACACAGACTGCAATGGTTTGGCCATGTCTGCAGAATGAACACCAGTTGGCTGCCACACAAGCTCCTCTGTTAGGAGTGACCTCCCTCCTGAAGGGTTCAATGGGCAGCACCAAAGAAAATGTGACTCAGACACATTGAGGAAGATCTAAGGGACTAGCCACACCTGGAGTATTGTGTCCAGTTCTGGTCGCCGCATCTCAAAAAAGACATAGTGGAAATGGAAAAGGTGCAAAAGAGAACGACTAAGTTGATTACGGGGCTGGGGCACCTTCCTTATGAGGAAAGGCTACGGCGTTTGGGCCTCTTCAGCCTAGAAAAGAGACGCCTGAGGAGGGACATGATTGAGACATACAAAATTATGCAGGGGATGGACAGAGTGGATAGGGAGATGCTCTTTACACTCTCACATAATACCAGAACCAGGGGACATCCACTAAAATTGAGTGTTGGGCAGGTTAGGACAGACAAAAGAAAATATTTCTTTACTCAGCATGTGGTCGGTCTGTGGAACTCCTTGCCACAGGATGTGGTGATGGCATCTAGCCTAGACGCCTTTAAAAGGGGATTGGACAAGTTTCTGGAGGAAAAATTCATTATGGGGTACAAGCCATGATGTGTATGCGCAACCTCCTGATTTTAGAAATGGGCTATGTCAGAATGCCAGATGCAAGGGAGGGCACCAGGATGAGGTCTCTTGTTATCTGGTGTGCTCCCTGGGGCATTTGGTGGGCCGCTGTGAGATACAGGAAGCTGGACTAGATGGGCCTATGGCCTGATCCAGTGGGGCTGTTCTTATGTTCTTATGTTCTTACTAGCGTTTGACCGTTGATGGTTGGCAACCTTCAGTCTCGAAAGACTATGGTATAAGCCTACAGCACCCGGTATTCCCAGGCGGTCTCCCATCCAAGTACTATCCAGGCCTGACGATGCTTAGCTTCCAAGATCAGACGAAATTGGGCATGTGCAGGCAAGGCAAGAAACATCACCAACAGTTGCCAAGGGTGGAAGCATGACATGAATGATACACAGATCCCAGCATCACCTACAGCAGTGTATTGACTGAGAGGACCATCTGCTCCCTACGCGCCATCTAAGGACTGGAAGAAGCAGTAGCTGCGGCAGCGGGAAAGCAGCAATTAATGATGAATGCTGGGTTATATTTTGCACTCTCCTTCCACATTTTTAAAAGCAGAAAATAACCTTGAAATACATTTTGGAAATCCCGAGTGAGAATAACACTTGTGCTCCCCAATCCACTGCCTCACCTTAAAAAAAGGCACATGTATAGATTTCCTTTAAAGCAGGGGTGCCCAAACCCCGGCCCTGGGGCCACTTGCAGCCCTTGAGGTCTCTCAATGCGGCCCTCAGGGAGCCCCCAGTCTCCAATGAGCCTCTCGCCCTCTGGAGATTTGTTGGAAGCCACACTAGCCCGACGCAACTGCTCTCAGCGTGAGGGCAACTGTTTGACCTCTCGCATGAGCTGTGGGATGAGGGCTCCCTTCACTGCTTGCTGTTTCACGTCTGTGATGCAGTAGAGGCAGCAAAGGAAAGGCCAGCCTTGCTTTGTGCAAAGCCTTTTATAGGCCTTGAGCTATTGCAAGACCTTCATTCATTCATTCATATAAGATCACCTTTAATATATTCATTTATGTAAACTTATGTATATTTATTCAAATTTTAAATGTAAATTAATTCTACTTTTTCCCCCAGTCCCCAACACCTCGTCAGAGAGGTGATGTGGCCCTCCTGCCAAAAACTTTGGACACCCCTGCTTTAAAGCAAGCAAGGACAAACAGTCAGTGAAACAGAAAAGGTTTCTATAGAAAACTATAGCTAAACAAACATCTTGCTGAGACTTTTACATTTATTTATAAAAGAGACAGAGGAATGGGCAGGGAAGTGGCACCTGTGATAATAAGGGGCATAGTGTATGTAGCGCGGCATTAAATGAGACACAGTGTCTGCCCTCAGCTTGCAGTGTAGGAGAGACAAGAGTTGGGGAGCGGCAGGAAATGGTGCAGGCATGAGGTCAGCCCAAAAGATGCCAAGAGGGAGAGAATTTGAACGGGTGGGAGCAGCAAGAGTTGGTGGAAGGTGCAATTTTAGGTTTATAGAGGGCAAACGTACCAGAAAGGGGCAGAGGGAGACTGAAATAACTGTCAGGTAAGTGGCAGCAAGAGAGAGCCTGAAGAGCTGTGATCATCTGAGCTTTCTAGGTAGAGCTAAATGTCTCCACCAAATTCTGCCATCTTAAGAACATCAGAAGAGCTCCGCTGGCTCAGGCCATAGGCCCATCTAGTCCAGCTTCCTGTATCTCACAGTGGCCCACCAAATGCCCCAGGGAGCACACCTGATAACAAGAGACCTGCAAGGCCTCCTGGGAATTGTAGTTTAAGAACATAAGAACAGCCCCAGTGGCTCAGGCCATAGGCCCATCTAGTCCAGCCTCCTGTATCTCACAGCGGCCCACCAAATGCCCCAGGGAGCACACCAGGTAACAAGAGACCTGCAAGGCTTCCTGGGAATTGTAGTTAAGAACATAAGAACAGCCTCACTGGATCAGGACAAAGGTCCATGTAGTCCAGCTTCTTGTATCTCACAGCGGCCCATCAGATGCCTCCGGTAGCACTCAAGACAACAATGTATCTGGCATTCAAGGACAATCTACTTCTAGAAACAGGGTGATGCGTATTCCCATCAAGGAATACAACCTCTGGTGGACTTTTCCTCCAGCAATCTGTCCAATCCCCTGTTAAAGGCATTTAAGCCAGATGCCAGTACCACATCCTGAGGCAAGGAGTTCCACATACCAGGTAAAGAAATATTTGCTTTTGGCTGCTCCAACTCTCCTGACACTCAATTTTAGTGGATGTCCCCTGGTTTTAGGTGTTGTGCGAGGGGGGGAATCCCTCTCTCCATCCCCTGCGTAATTTTGTACATCTAAATCATGTCTCCCTCATGTGTCTTTTTTCTAGATTGAAGAGCCCCAACTTGTTAGCAGACTGTAATTTTGGTGCAATATTGGCGCATTATTTATGGCAACTGAAAAGAACGAGCCACACTGTGTTTTACCCCTGCTGTGGATTTGGCTGCAAACAGTCCCATGACCAAAACCTCACCAATGTGGTTTCATGATGATTCTGTGTAGCCACTGAGATGCAGATAAATGGGAGTGTCCCCAGGCAAACCAGGGCTTCTTGACCTCACGCTGACATCCTGTGGGTGGGAAGCAAAGATGAGAAACCAATGCCCCACAGCAGAAAGTGACTTCACCACAAGGACCACACGAACAGGCAGCGCCAACAGGACAAACAAAGAGTTAGAAGATTGCCTGCCTGCATGCCTCTTTTGAGTCCTTTGGCTTCATCCTCAAGCCCCTGCTTTGTGCCATTTTTACCTAGACTTATTCTCAGATGCAGTGGAGGAACTTGTAACTGTGGATCATGTTGCAAGACTGGAGTAGAGTACATGGGAGGCACAGGAGGAGGGAACATTTGCAGCATGAAGATTCATGGGGATGCCCATTTGATGGGACAGGAATAGCCCATCACAAGGAGAATTTCCAGTCATGCAGCCCACACCAAGGCTGGTCACAGCATGGGTAGCGTGACAGCTAAATCTCACCCCAGTCAATCTCAGAAAGTGGCCTTAAACCAGGCTTGGCTAAAGTGGGACTTGCCAAGCCCAACACATCCACCAGTCTGGTATGGTGGCACAAAAAGCCTCCCTATATTTCTAGCTGCTCAGGACTGCAAAAATGGCAGAGGGGCTCCCATCAGGCTCTGGGAGGCCACAGCAGTGGCGTCACTAGGATTTGAGTCACCTGGTGCAGGAAGCCTGCGCGTCACCCCATGTTGTGGGCGGGTCAACGCCCCAGGTGTTGTCCCTCCCCCCACCAGTTTTTTGGCTGTACCTTTCGTTAGAACACAGATACTTCAATGTGGTTTGTTTCATTGCATTCTGCATGAAATTACGCATTGATTGATATATAACATGATGGTCTTATTCCTCCAAATTCTGATTTTAGTGATTTTGACAACTTGTAGAGTCACTCACACACACACACACACACACACACACACACACACACACACACACAGTGTCAACTTACTAACAACTTATTGCAGAGTTCTCAAACATTTAGCACTGGGACCTACTTTTTAGAATGACAATTTGTCCAGGATCCATTGGAAGTGATGTCACGGCCAGAAGTAACATCATCAAGCAAATTAGAGTAAATAATTATAATTAAATTAAAATGAAATAATTAAATAAGGGGGAGCGAGTCCTGTTCCACCAAGTGAATCTACTGGGAAGTAAGTCCTATTGTGGTCAATGGGGGCTTACTCTCAGGAAAGTGTGGGTAGGATTGCAGCCTGTGAGCCCAGTCCTATGCATGTCTACTCTGAAGTAAGTCCCATAGTGGTCAATGGAGCTTACTCTGTAGCCTGCCTGCTACCCCAAAAAGAATCAGTGAGATTTCCAGCCCTCCCAGTGCCCAGTTTAAAATTCTTCTATCTCAGGCACATCAGAATAAAGACCCACCTGGCTTTGCAAGTGCAAAATAGAAAACTTTCCCCTTACCATTCAAGCCTCTTTTTAGGTGGGGGGGGGCTGCCTTCTGGAGCATTTGTTGCGCTCCAGTTCCATCGGATCGGGACCATTCTGGTGTCCTCACATTCCCCTTTGCTTGGCCTGACCACCAGCTAAGGCATGTCTGCCTACTCATGAGTAAACACGACTGTGAGGCTGCTTCGCTTTCCATAGGGCTCCATAGAGTGGGAGGGAAGACCCTCCTTCTCCGGTGTTTTTGGGGGTTGCACTCATTGGATGAGGACCATTCCAATGTCCTTGGAGCCTCTCAGTCTGCCTCGACTAAGACATGTCAGGCAAGTCCACCTACTCATGAGTAAACACAGCCACGTGGCTTTGTTTCAGGCTCAGACTCACAGCTGGGTGGGGGGAGCTTCTCAGGTGTTTTGGGGGGCCTGCATTCATTGGATCGGGACCATTTGGTGTGGTTGGATTCCTCTCAGCCTGCCCTTTCCAAGGCAAGTCTGACTACTGGCGAGTAAATGCGCAATACAGCTCACTTTCACTTTCCATAGGACTCCATGCATTTTTCCCTTCTGGGTTTTTGGCCATAACTTCTGAACAAAAGGAGCGATTTCAATTCGGTTTTTTGCACTGCACTCCGCTGGCCATTCCACATCCAATAGTGTATGACATGATGTGTTAGCACCTAACCCCATGATGTTAGCGCATCCTCCTCCAGGGCGCGTCGCCCCCCCCGGCGCATCACCTGGTATGGCCCACACACCCCCTAGCGATGCCAGTGGACCACAGTACAGGACTGAAGGATGAGTTCTGGCCTCTTGGGCCTAAATTCAGCAGGCCTACCTTAAGCAAGTCATTTCTAAGGCTTCAGCTCACACTTGCAATAGGACATGGTCGAATTCTCTCCACTGCTTGCTGCTTCATGTCTGTGAAGCGGCAGCTAAGGAAAAGCCAGCCTTGCTTTGGGCAAGGCTTTTATAGGCTATCGCGAGAACTTCAGGTTTCTGCAGTTGTGGCTTCAGGTTCTCCAGGGCAAACCAACCTGACGCTCTTAACCCTACCTCTGGAGAAAAGGTGAAATTCTCTTAGAATTTCTCTAAGCATAACCCTGATTGTCTGCTGCATGGTGTTATTTTAACCACCCCCATGTCCCATGTGCATCATTGCCTCCAAACAATTTATATCTCCATGTGTTTTATTTCTGGACAAGAGGTGTATGGTCAGGAGTTGTTAATCCCCCCCTTTTCTGGCTTGATCTGTATATCTGATAAAAGCACATTCCCGATTGTCCCATGCACATTACTGCCTCAGTAGAATTCATTCACTCATACAAGTTCCGTCTCTACTGTATTCATTTAGGTAAGTTTATTCAAATTTTAAGGTAAACTCTTTTTCTCCCCAGCCCCTGACACAGTGTCAGAGAGATGATGTGACCCTCCTGCCAAAATGTTTGGGCAGCCCTACCCTAGAGCCACAGAACCCAGAAGAGCCTCCCAAAAGCCAGAAGTGACATCACAAGGGGTGAGGACCATAGAGAAAACCACAGACTCCAGTGTGCTGTACAAAGAAAACACAAAGGCAGCTTTAAACGGTCGATTCCAAGTAGGAAGTGCTTCTAATGTTAATTAAGGACCAAGTGCTTCCAATGTAAATAAGGACCATATGCTCATGCGTCCCCTCGACCTTGCAAACAAGTAGTGTTGGTAAAATAAGTTTCACACCACCTTGTTGGCAAACATTTCCACCTTCGCACATAACCGGCACTTAAGTTGCCTTGCCAGTGTAGACCTGGTCCATCCGCCACAGCGAGAGAAAGGAAGAAGCAGAGTAACTCCCCCCCCCCCGACACTGCCCAGGAGCATAATTAATGTGTTTGTCCGGAGATGAGAGTGGGCAGCAAAATTCCAAGGGGGCTGACTAATACGAGACCCAGACAAAAGGCCCGTGAGCCTCCGCCGCGGCCACCTTCAGGGAGTGCTTTCACAAAGTTCGTTTTGATGGAATAACAAATTGTATCATCCAAGAGAAGGAAACCGCGGAACAGAATCAACTTGCAAGTCCCCACTTACAAAGAGACCCTTGTCTGCAAGGCTGTCACCCTCCACCCCCTCTTCCCTCCCTTCCTTCCTGATGTGGCCGCTTAAGAGCAATTTTGCCTCCAACCCCAGAGCTGCTGCTACCACCGCAACTATTCCAGCCTGTGCGCAAATCAAGGCCCAACACAGGGCTACACGTAGCAGCTGCAAGCAAATGCTCCACGAGAGCCCCAGTGTGCAACCAGGAGCATTCCCTACGACGGAAGGAGCAAGTTCTTCCTCCTGAAGAGCACCAACTGCAACTGTGTCTTAAGGGCTCCAGCGAGGACCAGAAAAACTGGGCAGTTGTCTCACATGCAGAGCGACAAGATAATTTAGAGATGCTTCCAAAATTCACGGCCCTTTTCTCTCCTGGATTTCAGGGCTGTGAATGACAATGCTCTGGATTCCAAAGTGAAACTTCTGTAACCTTTTTAGATGTTTGAATTTTGTCCAGAGCCCTGTGCATACAGCACGTCACATCTTTAAGCCTCTCTTCCCAAAACAATACCAGAGTGCGTATGTCAATGGTTAAAACATGGCAAGCCAAACGAGCCAAAAAATAAATAAAATCCCATTTTGACCCTACATCTGAGCTGGGTGTTGTAGCAAAGTGCGCACGATTCAGTGTGAAATCACAAGACCAGGTTAGAAGAGCAGATGGAAGACTGACTATGTTTGTCCATGACATTCCCAGGAGAAACAGAGAATCCTGGAGAATTCCAGCAATGTTGGCAAGTCGAGGATGAAGGGATTTGAGAGGAAGGGATGACTAAGACAATCTGGAACATGGAAGCTTCTGCAATCAAAGCAAAATATGCTAATAAGCAATCAGGTTTGCATAAATTGGTTCCCCAAATAGATTCCAGCTGTCCAGCTGGGAGGTGCTTTGTTTTGTTTAGGAGACAGAATTTGCTAATGTTGCCCCTGAATGGTGGGAGAAAGCAAAGAGTGAGAAGAGGTCTGAATAGCATCCCAGGAAATCAACTAGGAACCAGAAAAATCTATTTTTCCTCAAAGTAAATTCCTGGCTGCTACTCGCATATTCAAAAGAAGTCATTTCTACAACGGTGAGGCCTCAAAGTAGGTTACCACAGCATTTCTCAATCTATGGGTCCTGAGCCAATTTCAGGTGGGTCATGTAAGCACCTAGCTCAGCCACCACTGAAAATACAGAACTGAAAATACAGGGTGCAGAGTTGCTGGGCAAGGCAGGCTCCCAGCGGGGGGAAGAGGCCTGGTGCTTGCCCTGAACAGGTGGGGATGCTGGAGAAGGTGGAGGAGAGCTGTGTGGCTGGAGAAGGATTTCAGGCTTCCGTCTGCTTTGACTTGCAAGTTGAAAAGTTTGAATTCCGAGCTATGCAAAACGACAGCATTTGTGTGCTGTGTCGTGGGACCTTTGGCTAATCGTGTCTTAGGTCTGAAGCCTAAATTGATGATGTCACTTCTGACCGTGGCATCACTTCTAGGTTAATGACAATACTTCCGGTGCGTCCCGACAGACGGTCATCTTAAAAAGCAGGTCCCGCTGCTAAAACGTTTGAGAGCTACTGGCTCAGAAATACTGAAACCGGTTCCTGCATGCATCTTCTTCCAGCAGCCAGAACCGTAGTGGGGTTCAAGTGGCTTGAGGGCCCCCCTGAGGTTGCCTCCTCTCTACAGACTCTCCAACTCTGCCACATCAACCGGTGACCTTACTAGTGTTTACTAGTAACCTTTACTACTTACTACTAGTAACCTTTACTACTAGTAAGTAACCTTACTAGTGTTTACTAGTAACCTTTACTACTTACTACTAGTAACCTTTACTACTAGTAAGCCTTACTACCGGTGACCTAATCAACCGGTGACCTTACTAGTGTTTACTAGTAACCTTTACTAGTAGTAAAGGTTACTAGTAGTAAGTAGTAAGTAACCTTACTAGTGTTTACTAGTAACCTTTACTACTTACTACTAGTAACCTTTACTACTAGTAAGCCTTACTTTTGTATTGGCAACCTTCAGTCTCGAAAGACTATGGTATCGCGCTCTGAAAGGTGGTTCTGGCACAGCGTCTAGTGTGGCTGAAAAGACCAATCCGGGAGTGACAATCCCTTCCACACCGGGAGCAAGTGCAGTCTGTCCTTGGTCTGTCTCCCTGGCTATGGGCCTTCCTTCTTTGCCTCTTAGCCTCAGACTGTTGGCAAAGTGTCTCTTCAAACTGGGAAAGGCCATGCTGCACAGCCTGCCCCCAAGCGGGCCGCTCAGAGGCCAGGGTTTCCCACTTGTTGAGGTCCATCCCTAAGGCCTTCAGATCCCTCTTGCAGATGTCCTTGTATCGCAGCTGTGGTCTACCTGTAGGGCGCTTTCCTTGCACGAGTTCTCCATAGAGGAGATCCTTTGGGATCCGGCCATCATCCATTCTCACGACATGACCAAGCCAACGCAGGCATCTGTTTCAGCAGTGAATACATGCTAGGGATTCCAGCACGTTCCAGGACTGTGTTGTTTGGAACTTTGTCCTGCCAGGTGATGCCGAGGATGCGTCGGAGGCAGCGCATGTGGAAAGCGCTCAGTTTCCTCTCCTGTTGTGAGCGAAGAGTCCATGACTCGCTGCAGTACAGAAGCGTACTCAGGACGCAAGCTCTGTAGACCTGGATCTTGGTATGTTCCGTCAGCTTCTTGTTGGACCAGACTCTCTTTGTGAGTCTGGAAAACGTGGTAGCTGCTTTACCGATGCGCCTGTTTAGCTCAGTATCGAGAGAATGAGTGTCGGAGATCGTTGAGCCAAGGTACACAAAGTCATGGACAACCTCCAGTTCATGCTCAGAGATTGTAATGCAGGGAGGTGAGTCCACATCCTGAACCATGACCTGTGTTTTCTTCAGGCTGATTGTCAGTCCAAAATCTTGGCAGGCCTTGCTAAAACGATCCATGAGCTGCTGGAGATCTTTGGCAGAGTGGGTAGTGACAGCTGCATCGTCGGCAAAGAGGAAGTCACGCAGACATTTCAGCTGGACTTTGGATTTTGCTCTCAGTCTGGAGAGGTTGAAGAGCTTTCCGTCTGATCTGGTCCGGAGATAGATGCCTTCTGTTGCAGTTCCAAAGGCCTGCTTCAGCAGGACAGCGAAGAAAATCCCAAACAAGGTTGGTGCAAGAACACAGCCCTGCTTCACTCCGCTTCGGATGTCAAAAGGGTCTGATGTGGAGCCATCGAAGACAACAGTGCCCTTCATGTCCTTGTGGAAAGATCTGATGATGCTGAGGAGCCTGGGTGGACATCCAATCTTGGGGAGAATCTTGAAGAGGCCGTCTCTGCTGACCAGGTCGAAAGCCTTTGTGAGATCTATGAAGGCTATAAAGAGTGGCTGTCGTTGTTCCCTGCATTTCTCCTGCAGTTGTCTAAGGGAGAATACCATATCAGTGGTGGACCTGTTGGCTCGGAATCCACACTGCGATTCTGGATAGACGCTCTCTGCAAGTACCTGGAGTGCCTGCCTGTGCTGGAAGAGCTAAGCCTTACTACCGGTGACCTAATCAACCGGTGACCTTACTAGTGTTTACTAGTAACCTTTACTACTTACTACTAGTAACCTTTACTACTAGTAAGTAACCTTACTAGTGTTTACTAGTAACCTTTACTACTTACTACTAGTAACCTTTACTACTAGTAAGTAACCTTACTAGTGTTTACTAGTAACCTTTACTACTTACTACTAGTAAGTAACTAGTAGTGACCTTACTAGTGTTCCCTTTGCCACCAGAACATCAGCATTTTGGTCCCAGCTTCAAGCATGAACCTGGGAATTGATTCCAAAAGGGGAGGGAGCCAAGAGTCTTGGAGAGGCCTTGAATTGACTACAGAGATAGCAAGGTACAGCCCCCAGTCCAGGACCAAGATACTCCAAGCTCTGTGAGGCAGAGTCCCAGGACTCAACAGCTCCTGGCTGTTCCAGATACCCACAGGAACCACCATCCTTGCCCTCCAATCTCCATCCTCCTCCAGCACAGGCAAAAAAAAAACACACCTGGCTAGACGCAACTGAGTGGCAACAAAGCGCGGGGCTCTTGGCAGGAGGACAGAAGCCCTTCTAAATATCTTCAGCCATCCTGGGGGACGGGTGGATGGGATGGGGAGGACAGAAGGGCTCAGCTGAGCTTTAGACTAGGACTTTCCAACCTGGTGATGAAACAAGCCATTAGCTGTTAGTGATGCCACCACCTCGGTAGGCAAGACTTTCAGGAGCACCAGAGGTACTACCTATGGTAACTGCAAACACAAGTAGTGGCCAGCTCGCCTATTAGTCCTTCCCGTAATGAGGAAAAGGTTTCTACTCCACACCCTCCTTGGGAGGATCAGGGTTCCACATAGCCAATCCTTGCTGCCCATGCACTGGTGCCTCAGCCAGTGCCATATCTGGCAGGGCCAGACCACACAGAACAGGGTGAGGTGGGCCTTGTGGCAGTAGGGCCAATACTGTGGAATGCCACCACTGGCACTTGGACCCCAGTTGCAAAGCAAGGCTTGAGTCCTGGTCAGAGCACATTTGCAAGTCGGAGCTGTCCAAGGTCCTACTGCTCCAAGTTGTCCCTACCTCCTACGCCTGCCCCCTCCCCCCAGTAAAACATCTCTTGCCTCTCAGGCTCTTGCTCGCTCCCAAGACAGGACAGCCAGCCCTGATGGAAAGTGGTGCGCAGGCAGCAATCTTCCCACCCACAGACTCATGTTCACTTCCCCTTTCCTGAGAAGTAAAAGCAACCATCATGGCACTTGGGACAACAGCAACACTCAGGTACAACAATTTTCAAAAGCTCCTTGCCACTGTGGAGGCTGAATCTGGCCTCTGCAGGCTGGAGCACCTCTCTGCGTCAGCACAGCTTTGCAGCATGTTTGCAACCCTCCAGGTCCAGTGCAAGGGACTTGCACTGGCCCAGGGTGCAGTTATGATTGTGCCTTTAGTCACAGTACAATGTACCTGGGATGAGCCAGGTTCAAACCTCCACTCAGCCATAAAGCTTCCTGGGTGAATGAGGACCATTCATTCCCTCTCACCCTCACCTACCTCCCACACAGGGTTCCTTGTAAAGACAAAAAGAAGGGGAGGAGCTATGTACACTACCCTGAGCTACTTGGAAGAAGGGCAGTATAAAAAAATGTGAAACATGAAATAAAACAGACTCACTTTCAATTTTTTTCCTCTTTGATAAGAACATAAGAACAGCCCCACTGGCTCAGGCCATAGGCCCATCCAGTCCAGCTTCCTGTATCTCACAGCGGCCCACCAAATGCCCCAGGGAGCACACCAGATAACAAGACGACCTGCAAGGCTTCCTGGGAATTGTAGTTAAGAACATAAGAACAGCCCCACTGGATCAGGCCATAGGCCCATCCAGTCCAGCTTCCTGTGTCTCACAGCAGCCCACCAAATGCCCCAGGGAGCACACCAGATAACAAGAGACCTCATCCTGGTGCCCTCCCTTGCATCTGGCATAAAGTGTGATTTTCAAAGTGGCCTGGCAAATTTAGGACAACAAATAGGTAAGGTGGTGTGAATGTTTGGGAGGTGGACTTAGGCCTGGAAGATCCAGGTTCAAATCTTCCTTCGGCCACAAAGCTTCCTGGGTGACCTTGGGTCAGTCACTTTCTCTCAGCCTCACCTACCTCACAGGGTTGTTTTGAGGACAAAAGGAGGGGAGCAGCTGTGTACACCGCCCTGAGCTTTTTGGAGGAAGGGCAGTATAAAAATGTGACAAAGAAATAATAAACCTGGGACATATGATCACCTGCTGGTCTCCTGTTACATGCACACAGCCCAGCTGCTCTGTATAGTTATGAGAGTTTCTGAGCAGATCTAAAAGCACTGGACTTCCCTCACTGCAAAGGAAAGCAGCTGTTCCCCAGACAGGAGGGCTGGACAGAAGCCACAGAGAGGCTTCACCCTTGTCGGAATGAAAGATGTTCCCCCGACACCTCTTAAACCCTGTAATCCGCTGGAAGCCGAGAGGTGAGAGATACATAGCTTCACATCCATCATCACAGAGTGCTTTAAAACAGCCATGGTGCACATAAACCAGGCCTTGCCGAAAGATTTACGAGGAAGTAAGTCTCTTTGTGAAACCCTGGTTAGTGTCATGTTGGGAGCCAAGACCAGTGGGGTAGGAGAGTTGAGCAGACAGAACATAAGGACTGTACACTGTGGCTGGGGAGGGGGGCTCCCAAATAGGAGCACACCAAAATAACCAAAATTGCTGTTTTTTTAAATTCATCGCAACTGGAACAAATTATGCCTAGTTTTGTAAGGCAGGAATTGCAGGGACTCTTGTATCCCAGCGCATTTCAGTATTCAGTTAACTTTTCCTAATTCTGGCTCTCAATCAGGGTCTCTCCAGACAGCTAAAACAACAAACATGTTAAAACTGCAACAACCAAAATAAAATTGAGAACGTAAAATAGCAGAGCAGATGCATGGCTGCTTGAAAAATATGGCAGGGGTTGCTTCACCGAAAGGGATGCAGAAGGACACTGTATACATTTTTCCAGAGCTTTCATGGTTGTGAGAGATTCAGAACTTGGGGGTGTTGTCAGAAGGTAGGACTGAAGGCAAGCTGTCCTTTGGCTTTGAACACTCTCTACCACATCTGGTGGCGTAGCTGGAGGGGGGGCAGAGCAGCTAGCCTGGCGGGGTGGCTCAGTGAGGCTGGCAAACGGCCCCTCTCTTTGGAGCCATTCCCAGCAGGGGGAGCAAAATGGAGCCATATGGCTGTGTTCTGCTCCCCCCCTCCGCCAGGAATGGCTCTGAAGAGAGGGGCCACTTGGCCGCCCCACTGAGCCTCCCCATTTATTTTCAAATAAATACCAGTGGTGGAAACTCCACATTTGTACACTGCAAACTTTTACTGCCTGCTACTTTTGTATTGGCAACCTTCAGTCTCGAAAGACTCTGGTATCGCGCTCTGAAAGGTGGTTCTGGCACAGCGTCTAGTGTGGCTGAAAAGGCCAATCCGAGAGTGACAATCCCTTCCACACCGGGAGCAAGTGCAGTCTGTCCCTGGTCTGTCTCCCTGGCTATGGGCCTTCCTTCTTAGCCTCTTAGCCTCAGACTGTTGGCAAAGTGTCTCTTCAAACTGGAAGAGGCCATGCTGCACAGCCTGCCTCCAAGCGGGCCGCTCAGAGGCCAGGGTTTCCCACTTGTTGAGGTCCATCCCTAAGGCCTTCAGATCCCTCTTGCAGATGTCCTTGTATCGCAGCTGTGGTCTACCTGTAGGGCGCTTTCCTTGCACGAGTTCTCCATAGAGGAGATCCTTTGGGATCCGGCCATCATCCATTCTCACGACATGACCAAGCCAACGCAGGCGTCTCTGTTTCAGCAGTGAATACATGCTAGGGATTCCAGCACGTTCCAGGACTGTGTTGTTTGGAACTTTGTCCTGCCAGGTGATGCCGAGGATGCGTCGGAGGCAGCGCATGTGGAAAGCGCTCAGTTTCCTCTCCTGTTGTGAGCGAAGAGTCCATGACTCGCTGCAGTACAGAAGCGTACTCAGGACGCAAGCTCTGTAGACCTGGATCTTGGTATGTTCCGTCAGCTTCTTGTTGGACCAGACTCTCTTTGTGAGTCTGGAAAACGTGGTAGCTGCTTTACCGATGCGCCTGTTTAGCTCAGTATCGAGAGAATGAGTGTCGGAGATCGTTGAGCCAAGGTACACAAAGTCATGGACAACCTCCAGTTCATGCTCAGAGATTGTAATGCAGGGAGGTGAGTCCACATCCTGAACCATGACCTGTGTTTTCTTCAGGCTGATTGTCAGTCCAAAATCTTGGCAGGCCTTGCTAAAACGATCCATGAGCTGCTGGAGATCTTTGGCAGAGTGGGTAGTGACAGCTGCATCGTCGGCAAAGAGGAAGTCACGCAGACATTTCAGCTGGACTTTGGATTTTGCTCTCAGTCTGGAGAGGTTGAAGAGCTTTCTGTCTGATCTGGTCCGGAGATAGATGCCTTCTGTTGCAGTTCCAAAGGCCTGCTTCAGCAGGACAGCGAAGAAAATCACAAACAAGGTTGGTGCAAGAACACAGCCCTGCTTCACTCCGCTTCGGATGTCAAAAGGGTCTGATGTGGAGCCATCGAAGACAACAGTGCCCTTCATGTCCTTGTGGAAAGATCTGATGATGCTGAGGAGCCTGGGTGGACATCCAATCTTGGGGAGAATCTTGAAGAGGCCGTCTCTGCTGACCAGGTCGAAAGCCTTTGTGAGATCTATGAAGGCTATAAAGAGTGGCTGTCGTTGTTCCCTGCATTTCTCCTGCAGTTGTCTAAGGGAGAATACCATATCAGTGGTGGACCTGTTGGCTCGGAATCCACACTGCGATTCTGGATAGACACTCTCTGCAAGTACCTGGAGCCTCTTTAGTACAACTCGGGCAAACAGCTTTCCTACAACGCTAAGGAGAGAGATGCCGTGGTAGTTGTTGCAGTCACCACTGTCACCTTTGTTCTTGTACAGCGTGATGATGTTTGCATCCCTCATGTCTTGAGGTACTCCACCTTCTCTCCAGCAGAGACAGAGGATTTCATGCAGCTCAGTGACGATGATCTCTTTGCAGCATTTTAGGACTTCAGCAGGGATGCTGTCTTTTCCAGGTGCCTTGCCAAAGGCAAGGGAGTCCAGGGCCACGTGAAGTTCTTCTAGGGTTGGTTCACTGTCAAGCTCTTCCAGCACAGGCAGGCACTCAATGTTGTTCAGTGCTTCTTCGGTGACTACATTTTCTCTGGAATATAGCTCAGAGTAGTGCTGCACCCAGCATTCCATCTGCTGCGCCCGATCCTGGATGACCTCGCCTGTTGCAGACTTCAGAGGGGCAATTTTCTTCTGTGTTGGACCTAGGGCCTGCTTGATACCATCATACATCCCCTTGATGTTGCCCGTGTCAGCTGCTATCTGTATCTCGGAACAGAGCTGGAGCCAGTAGTCGTTAGCACATCTCCTGGCAGTCTGTTGGACTTTGCTGCGAGCAGTTCGGAGGACCTGCAGGTTGCGCTCACTGGGACAGGCCTTGTATGCTGCTTGAGCTCTCCTCTTTTCCTCAATGACTGGTGTCAACTCCTCAGAGTGGGCTTCAAACCAGTCTGCCGCCTTGTTGGTCTTCTTGCCAAATATGGACAAGGCGGTGTTGTAAACGGTATTCTTGAAATGTTCCCATCTGTTGGATGCGTTTGCGTCGGCCGGGCCTGGAAGAGATTCCTCAAGCGCTTGTGCAAATTCCTCCACTTTTCTCTGATCCCGGGTCTTGCTGGTATCAATGCGAGGTCTTCCTTCCTTTTTCGTGTGATACAGTCGCTTTGTTTGCAGTTTCACTCTGCTGCACACCAGGGAGTGGTCAGTGTCGCAGGCAGCACCATGATAACTGTGTGTGATCTTGATGCTGGGAAGGCTGGAGCGTCTGGTGAGGATCAGGTCGAGCTGGTGCCAGTGCTTTGATCTTGGATGTCTCCAAGAGACTCTATGTTGGGGCTTTGTGTTGAAGAACGTGTTGCTGACACAGAGACTGTGATGACAGCAAAACTCTAGCAGGCTTTGGCCATTTTCGTTCATCCTCCCAGTGCCAAACTGACCTAAGCAAGTGGGCCATGAACTGTTATCAGCACCAACTCTAGCATTGAAATCGCCGAGGATGAACAATGGCTCTTTTACAGGGATTTTCTTGACAGTGGTGGCCAGGTCATCATAGAATTTGTCTTTGGCTTCTGCTGGAGACGACAGAGTCGGTGCATAAGCACTGATGAGAGTGACAGGTCCTGCTGAAGACTGGAGCTGCAGGGACAAAATTCTTTCACTTCCCACAGTAGGTGGGATGATGGATTTCAGCAGGGTATTTCTGACCGCAAAGCCAACGCCATGTTCCCTGGTTTCGTTTAGTGGTTTTCCCTGCCAGAAAAATGAGAAATTTCTCTCCTTGACAGATCCGGAATCTGGCAGCCTAGTCTCTTGAAGGGCGACGATGTCCATCTGCAGTCTGCTCAGCTCCATGTCGATGACAGCTGTTTTGCGTGCGTCGTCTATTTCTTGCAGGTCATCAGAGAAGCCAGGTGTCATTGTCCTAACGTTCCAGGTGCCCAGCTTTAGGGCAGTAGTTTTCTGTTTTCTGTTGCATGGTGCAGAGTTGTCGATCCGCTTGTCGGTTTTCACCCTAAACCCCACGCACCCCATGAGGTTAACGGACCGTGGCAAGGCAACACCTTACTGGCTGGGGACTGCCCAGCTTAAGGCGGGCGGTAGCTGCCCAATGAGATGCAATGATCTCTCCCACCGTCGGAAGCAGCCCCTGGCGTCATGCTCTACGCCAATCGAGCAAAGACTTATAACTGGTAAACTGCTGCTTCCCGTGTTGTGCCGACGCCGTATGGCGAAGTTGGAGTGTCCTCTCCAGTGCGCGAAGCCTGGGTAAAGAAGGTATGGAGGATAGGCTGTTACCCATGCAGCAAATCCCCCCTCTCCACGTCGCTGGAATGGTCCAATGGAAAGGCAGAAGCCAATACGGTTGGTTCCAGCGGCGTCGCAGGAGTTGCCAGAACGTGACTGTGTTCAGCCATGAACTGCCTCAGGGACTCCGGCTCCTGATTTTGCCTCGAGGTTGACTCCTGAAGCCTTTTCCATAACTGGATGTAGCCACAAGGCAGTGGAGGTTTGAGGTCAGAGTTTCCTTCTCTTAGATGAGCTGCCTTCCTAGGCTGACGAGTCCCATCTACCCGGTTGCCTGCTACTAGGAACAGCCATAAAATGTACAAAACAATCTTTAACGACACCCTTTAACCTCTCCTCCCCTCTCAATTTGTCACTCAAGCGGTGACTCATGCACATAAAAACCCCCATAAAAAGGACATCCGACAGACCACAGCACCACCAGAGAAACAGGGGAGAGCTGGTAAACCTGAGGTTAAACGGGGGAGGCAGCATGAACTCAGCCAGTCTTGATCAGGAAGGTGCAAGCTATGCACCGCTATCTAGTTCCTAACCAGTGGAAACCAAGAGGTGAGAGATACATAGTTCCACCGTACGGCACCATCTTGGCACACAGCATGTGTCGGGCAGGAGGACCTCCTCCACGGGCAGGAGGTCTGGTCTAGAGGGTAGAGCCTCCGTTTGCCTGAAGATAACATCCGAAGGTCGCCAGTTCGAGGCCACCGGCACCGTGAAAGCCAAGACCTTGAAGCAACTGACAAGCCTAGCCAAGTTATGCTGAGTTATTCCACCTGCTCTTTGGCTGCTGTCAGCCTGTGTGGGAGGAAAATGGAGGCCAGAATGTGATACCAGATCATTAAAGATCCATCTGAAATGTTGTGGTTCTTGAAAGACAGAAGCTTCTTCAATTGTAAAAAACCCTACTGGGATTTAGGGTTTAGGCCTGCCTATGTAAACCGCCTTGAATTAAAGTCTGAGGAGAAATCTAACAACCAAGAAAGGCGGTATATAAATACCTGTATTATTATTATTATGTCCCAGGCTCAACACCTGATTTCCATCAACCTGTATAATCCCCTTTTGCTGGGCTTCTAGGCCAGCTGTCATCAACATCCCTGTGGCAAGGAGTTCCACAGGAGTCCTTATTGCTACGCCTCACTTCATCAATGTATTCCCTTTACAACCTGCCTTTCAGAGTGAACACCGTCAACAGCCAAATGCAGGGAGAACAGCTGCATCGGTCAACCAGGCTCCTAAATAGCATGGCACATCTTATGTACATAAAAAACAAAACAATTAGGACCAGTGTGGCATTTGGCAGCATGGCCACAATCCAATGCGCAACTCTGCCAAAACAACCATGCCAAGCGTTAGCCCAGTCTGCCCGCCGAGTCTCACAGACACATCGCACCACAGCCCATGCAAAACCCATGAGAATGTGCAGACAAGCGGCAGGAATCCATTCTGTGTCTGGGGGCACCAAACAAATAAGATGTGAATCTGATCAAAGACACGTTTTCTGCTGGGGGGAAATTAAAATTCTAAATGACATTTTCTAAGATTACATAAATTAGAAGAGCACAGACCATTCCAGGCCAACGAGGATTAATTTCATTAAGCGAAGCATCAGGGACAACCTAGACATTGGCTGCACCCAGACATTATGCTAAAACATGGTTGAGGACATGAACAACGTCCCCGGCTCTTGCATGCTCTCCTGCCCTCATGTGCAATGAGTATACTCATGTGCAATGAGTATACAAACAGTATACTTCCGATTGCTATTTTGTCCAAGCCCAGCAAACAATCTCCAGCCTGCCGCTAAACCAGCAATCATTTGAGTGTTTATTCCTTCCATGTCTGCACCATCAAGCAGTGGGGTCAACCCTAGATACAACACAACATAAGCTTGTGCATTGCATCACACCATCCCAACCTCAGTTAAGTCATTTCTGCCCAACGTTGTCTATTCACAACAGGGACCAAACGTGGGCCGGGCAAAAACGGGTTAAATTGAGTTCACATGTTCAGTGGTTAGTTACCAAATGTACAATGATCCATGCCCTTTTCTCACAGTCTAAAGCAGAGGTGTCCAAAGTTTTTGGCCGGAGAGCCACATCATCTCTCTGACACTGTCAGGGCCAGGGAAAAAAAGAATTAATTTACATTTAAAATCTGAATAAATTTACATAAGTTTACATAAATGAGCTTATATGAATGAATGCAGGTCTTCCAATAGCTCAAGGCCTATAAAAGGCCTTGCACAAAGCAAGGCTGGCCTTTCCTTTGCTGCCACTACTGCATCACAGACGTGAAACAACAAGCAGTGGAGGGAGCCCTCATCCCACAGCTCATGCGAGAGGTCAAACAGTCACCCTCATGCTGAGAGCAATTGCATTGGGCCAGTGTGGGCTCCAACAAATTTCTGGACGGCCAGAGTCTCACTGGAGACTGGGAGCTCTCTGAGGGCCGCAGTGGGAGTCCTCGAGGGTCGCAAGTGGCCCCAGGGCCGGGGTTTGGGCACCCCTGGTCTAAAGCAAGGATGACTTGGAGCCCAGTCCTGAGCTTGGCGCACCAGCTCACTGCCAGCATGCACTGTTGCAAATGTGCCATAAGGCAACTTTAGGGAACCTGGGCTAGTGGCGCTGGGCTACTGCTGGGCCAGGATCACCCAGGGGTTGCACGGACCACTGATCAGTAGAGAGTGTAAGTGGGGTTGTGGAGGGAGGCGGGAAGAAGGCGGTCTGGGGAGGAGAGGAGGAGGCATGCCGGAGAGGAAGGGAGACCAGACCAGTGGAGTGATGCTCCACTGGATCCAAAGCCTCCACATCAGGCTCACCCCCCAACAGAGGCTTTTGATTCACCGCCAACTCATTGGCAAATTTCACTGGCGGTGAATTGAGTAACCCCATTGTGGGGCTACTCCGTTTACCTGGGGGTAGGGGAAAGACCCCCTACCTGGGGGAAGGGGACAGAATGAGGCAGCAGCCATTTTCGGCGCTGCCGCAGCCCCAGCAGCTCAAGATTGGGTTGTGAATGGGGAAAAGATCATGTTGGTCCAACCTCTGTGCGTTCGGTCAGAGGTGAAAATGGACTCTGTGCAGACACAGCTACACACGTTGGGAAGAACCCAGATTTTGTCATGTTCCTGATTGCACATACAGGGGTATGCACAAAATGCCCACTCTCACCCTCAACTGAACACACAAAGGTGGAGGCAAGCAGACATTATTCTCCCCCCCCCCCAAAAAAAAAGTGTTCTGTCACCTTGTGTTTTGGGGATAAGGCTCATTAGAATACACATCAATAGGCACATGCGAACAAGCTCAGAGGATCAATCCCAGAAGAATGTATCTTCCCCCGCATCACACTTTTCCGTGCCTTGTTTTCATGTTCATGCTGCTCCTCCTTTCAGAGGCTAAGAAATCGATGACATGTGTGGAAAAAATGCTTTCCAACTTATGTCTGGAGCTAGTTTGGGGCTGGGAGGTGGGGAGAAGATAGAAGGTAGCATAGCCTTAGGACACAAGCTGCTGGAACAAGCCTGCCATATTTTTTTAAACATTTTTTTCTTCTTCTCACCCCAGAGGTTTTACAAGACTAGAGTCTCCTACAGTTATCCAATACAATGGCATGCAGAGAGACTTCATGCCCCAGCAGTTGATTTTCTGCACACACGCATGTCCAGCGCACTCCTAGTATTGTTTATGCGAACACAGGACGCTTCCAGATGGACAGGCTTTGCAAACACAGCCACCCTACAGAGAAAGCTGCTTCCCTAATCTTTACATTTCAGATTTCACCAGACGGGGCAGGGAAGCTGCTTTGGAATTCCAAACAGCTCTTTCCATGAAAGCTTCGTGCAAAACCCGGGGTTATATTGGAAGGAGCAGAGAATGCCTGAAGCCAAGGATTCCCCAGCTGCAGCTTTAGAGGACTTATCAAGAAAACAGCCCAGAAGGAGATAAAAAAAACATTAAAACAGAGTTCATGGAGGCCAGCTCCCACATCGGCACCCAAGTTTCCGCTTGGAACACTAAGCATCAACTACTCTCAGAGCCAACAAGATTCATCAACAAGTGGAAGCGGCAGCCATGTGCAATATCAGCAGCTGGGAGCAATACAGACCAAATGACTGCTTCACTGCAAAGCCCCCCTGGGATGGGGCACTCTGTAGCCAAGAAGCAATGGTGTTCACATGCTTCCCTCTTGGTGAATATCCCCCAAAACCAGCTATGTTCAATGTGTGTCTTCTCCTGTCACACTGACCTCTATGGCAGTGGTTCTCATACATTGAGTACCAGGACCCACTTTTTAGAATGAGAATCTGTCAGGACACGTCAGAAGTGATGTCATGACCGGAAGTGACATCATCAAGTATTATTACTATTAACAGTATTTATATACCGCTTTTCAACTAAAAGTTCACAAAGCGGTTTACAGAGAAAAATCAAATAACTAAATGGCTCCCTGTCCCAAAAGGGCTCACAATCTAAAAAGATGCAAAAAGAACACCAGCAGACAGCCACAGTTTTTGACAATCCTAGCCTGCAATCCTGCCCACACTTATCCAGGAGTAAGTCCCATTTACTATCATTGTTAAAAGCATATACATAGTAGCCTGTTCAAAGTACAGAGCTGTAGCATTTCCCAAATGCAGTCACAGACCATGGTAGCATCAAGTCTATTAAAAATAAAATATTGAAATGAATGGGAACTCAACAGAAATTGGCTCACGACCCACCTAATGGCCCCGACCCACAGTTTGACCAACACTGCTCTATGGTCTTCTCCATAAGAGAATTGTGCTGGCCCAGCGCAATCTTAGGATTGAGCTCTTGGTTAGAGAGTCTCTTTACTCTGATCTCAGCTATTCAAGGGTTCTCTGCATCCAGCATGACTTCGTGTCATTGTGTGACCCAGGAGTGTCAAATATAAGGCCTGTGGGCCGAATGCAGCCCCAGGAAACAATTTATCTGCCCCCATTATAAATGGGCTCTCCCAGTTTGATAATTGGGTTCTCTCATGTCTTGAAAACAGGAACAAGATTTGCACATTTTCTGTTACTTGCAGCTAATGATTTTCTATATGAGAACAAAGCACTTATTTCTGGCCATCATCTGCCTGATGATGTAACTTCTGGTCCAGAACAGGTACCATGAATGCTACATTTGGCCCTCGGTATGACATGAGTTTGACATCCCTGGTGTAGCCAAATTAAGCAGTTTGATGACAGTACTGAAGACAAAGGAAGCAAACTAAAGACAATTTCTGGACTAGCTACTCAGACAATTTCAGGGACTTGGATCACTGACTGCCCTTACTCTGAAGAGACTGGACGGATAAACAATTCACAGGCCTACAAAACTGAGGGTCAGAAAAATTTCCCAAATTTTATGGTGGTTTGATATGTATTTGGGGTGCCGATTCAAAAAAAATGGCATCCATTTTGCCCTATCACATCTAGTTCTGGAGATATAGTATAGGCTCATTAGTGAATGTTCACGTAGCAACTTCCTCATGAGGAAGCTGCGTGAACCATTCACTAAAGAGGCTATGCAGTGTCTCCAAAACTAGATGTGATAGGGCAAAATGGATGCCATTTTTGGAATGGGCACCCCAAATATACTCAGGAATTGGTGTAACATTTAAGGAAGCAAAATGTGTGTTGGCCTGTGTTATCAGAGGGAAGATAGTTTTGCAAAACACCTCCCCCCGACACACTGTGCCTTTCAGCTCCTCCTACTTGCGGACCACCCTGATCCACACCTACGTTTCTGAACAATTCCACGACTGGCCTTTACAAAACACTGTAGTAAAAATTGCAACACAGGGTTGAGGCAGAGGACAATCCTGGGAAGACAACCAAAACCAAACCAGGATTCCACATCCCTAAGGATGTTGACCCAAAATAATTCAACCCAGTGTGTACACAAGCTGCAACCACAATTAAAGGCCAATTCATACAACCCGACCACTTCAGAACATGGTAGCTGTCAGTAACCATTCCCCACAGAGGTTGTTCTGTAAGCCCTCAGTACTGTCCAGGCTGGTGACATATACATCCTGATCTAAATCATCATCAGAAGCTGACCTCACCACTGTACACCATTGCATGGTGCGACAGCAGGCCAGCCACAGGCACAGAACACTATTTTTCACTTTTGGGGGGGGGGGAAGACTTGGCATCTATGGATTTTTGTATAAACTCACTTGAAACAGAGCTGTCTTCTTCCCCATCTCCCCTCCTCTGTGTAGCCTGCTGAATAAATTCACTTGGTGGGATGAACAGGGCTGGCTTCCTACCCCAAGATCTCCCCTTCTCTATTTGGACAGGGTACAATTTCAGGGCTCGACATGATGCCATTCTCCCTAGATGGTTGGCAACCTTCACTCTCGAAAGACTATGGTATAAGCCTACAGCACCTGGTATTCCCAGGTAGTCTCCCATCCATGTACCAAGGGCAGTACACAAGTTTCCAACAATGCTTCCTTCTGGTGTACAAGTGGCACATCCAAGACACCATGCTAAGAACAGCAACTCTGTAACTTTGCCAACACAGCTACAAGGTCTGTTTCACATGGCAAACCTCACAAACCAAGGTGGATGTCAGGACTGCCTCTCAGAAGCAGCAATAGTAAGATACAAAGGTCCAGTTGGCGTGTCATGAATATAAACTAATTAGCTGGGCTCTACATACCCAAGGTTAGCCCAAAATCTCCCGGGCCTCAGGTGGTGGCCAAATGCTGTTGTCCCCCCAAATCTGGTGATGCACCAGCCTCTGCTCCTCTCACTTCCTGGATTGGAAAAGGAAGAGGGAATGGAGCAGAAGATAAAATGTGAAGGAGAGGAGAGTCTCTGATACTCTAGCCCGGTGGTTCCCAAAGGGCACATCTTGACACAGGCAGTGCAGCCATGTGCAAAAACCACACATTGCAAAAAGCCTTCTCACCCACCCTGACCCCTCTTACGAAGACCTCTGAAAACAGAACTGAGTGGCCGAAGACAACATCACATGTTTATTACCACTCACAACTGGGTTCCGAGGGCATTGTGGCAGCAGTAAGTTTGAGATTGGCTGCTCTAACCAACTACTCTACTCTTCCCCACGCTTCCCGTTTCTAATCCAGGGCATGAGACACAAAGCAGCGCAGGTGAGTGGGCAGGCCGAGTTGGAGACCCCCAGCCAACCAGCTGCCCAAGGCAATCACCTCAGATGGCTTCGTGGATGCCAGCTTCTCTCCACAGACTGCCACAATTGCTTACATCATTTAGTTCTGGAGTGGAACTCAGAATTGAAAGTTCCAGGTTCAAATCCCCACTCAGCCACAAAGCTTCCTGGGAGACCTGGGGCCAGTAACTCTGTCTCTCAGTCCAACCTACCTCACAGGGTTGTTGTGAGGACAAAAGGAGGGGAGGAACCATGTACATCACCCCAAGCCCTTTGGAGGAAGGGGGGGATATAAAAATGTGAAAAATAAATACAGTCTCTTAAGCATGCCAACCATGCAGCAGGTTCACACACACACAAAATCAGAGCACCCCAAGCAAGTTTCAGCAGTAGCCAGGCTCCACTACTTTACTCCAAGATTGATCCAAGTCCAAACTTATCTTTGAAATTAAACATACACATTTTCCACATGGAAGACCCACCAGAAAGCACTAAAGTGTCCATCATTTGGGTTGGAGTCAAAAAGGTGTTGATTTATCATCAATAGTTCTGTGCAGTAGCAACACAATGCTGGTTTTTATAAGGTGGTGACCCACCCTCGACTCTCCCAGACAGGATGGGTCATAAATCTTTACAGCAATCACAGCACCATCCCAAAAAGCACTACTCACTCACAGTCCAGGTCTCGAGAGTGGTTTATTAATCCCAGTTTGGAGCTTGCAGCCAAGGTTACTGGGAGCCGGATGGAGAAGCGAACTCCTGGGCATTCCTGCTGTGTCATGACCGCCCTTTGACACAGCAGAGAGGCAAGTCAACTCTCTGTCTTGGTATGCTCATAACAATATATAGTATTCACTACTCCACTATGTTGCAGACATGCATGCTATTTTAATAGCAAATTCTATACCTAAATCCATAAGGAAAAAATCATGCCTTGTACTCGTTATCCTAAATCTCCATGTAAATAATCAAGCAGCGGCCACCACTTTTACTCCTTTGTATTCACCTCTTAAATATGCTGTTCATTTGGTAATCTTAAAATTAAATACCATCATTTGTAGAGCCGATCGCCTTCGGTTAGTTTGGCCGTTTTCCCAGTATCTTGCAAAAAACAAACCTTATGTACAAGAATGGGACTTGCTATTCCATCAGCATGCATTTTACTAAATTCAAAATATTTGGGGCTCTCTCCACATTTGTTTGCTAAATATTTTTATTTAGTAGACACTTTTAGACTTTCTGCAATTCCCCCCCCCCCCCAATATCCTTGACTACTCTGGCCATTTCCTTAAATCTGTCAGCTTCTCCTGAATCACCGCAGAACCTACAAACAGCGCTTACTAAACATTTAATAATAAGTCTGTAAGAGGAAAGATATTCCCCAAATGAAGTACAACACATTCAAGTTCTGGGCCACTACTTTTTTGGGGGGGAAAAATGCTAATGTTTGGTGAAACAGTCCCATAAAACTAATCAACTTTTTGAAGTTCATGTTTACCAAGTTCAAGTAAAAGTAGCTAACGTAAGTAATTAAGCTTTCCCCCCTTTTTGTTTCATGACTAAGAGAGTATAGGAAAGAAAGTGGGACACAGCTATCTTTAGAAAAAGTACAATTTCAGGACTTCTGGACTGACACTGTTCCAAAGGTTCCACCTGCCAAGTTTGGTATGGCAGACTCAAGGCCCTGATTCAGGGCTTTGTGTGTTGCCAAACACACACCAGCCTTCCTATTTTTAGTAGCAGAAGCAGGGGTGAGGGGAGTAGGTCTCCAAGAGACTCATAATGGATCTACCTGGGCAGGCGCCAAAAGCAGCAATTGGTGCCCTTTAAAAAAAATCAACACCTTCAATAAGTTCTTTCTGTTGGTGTCTTAAGGAGATGCAAATTCTCCCCCGCAGGAGCCCTAATGCAGGCTCTGTTTCAAAAAGCAACACGAAAGGAAAACACACATACACGCACTCTCTCTCCCCCACTACATAAACAAAGCTTTATAATCTATAATTTGGTTGGAGTCTGGAGTCAATCAAACCACTTTCCCCGCTTTCCAAATGAACAGAGCCCAACCAGAGCTGCTTCCTCAACCCTTGTTTGCTCATTCGGTCAACCCATTAATTTAAAGCCGAGAAGATGATATTTTTTCTCAAGAACACACTCGTTTTAGCACACTTCAGTTGCCCGGGAGCAAACGGCCACCACCCACAACATAACCCATGAACTAGCCAAGAAAGAGGCATATTTTTCCCCCCTAAGATCACAGGTTGAGGCCTTGGATTTTGCACGGTTAATGAATGGATCACAATGAACTACAACCTACAGGAACTGAGACCAGATTGTGGAGGTGGGCCGGGGGTCTTAGTTGACCACACAGAAGGTCATGCACAGGTCTGCAGACTTAGAACCCACCGAGACAGATGTAACCAGCCTCCCAGATGCTTCACAACACACCCACCACCAGTGGTGGACCTAGAGGCCCCCTGCGCCAAAGCCAACAATGACAGGCAATGTTGTGACAACACTTCTGGGTTCTAACAGAGGCAGCAGCTCTGGTGGTGCCGGTGGCTTCACAGTTTGGCTGCCACTGCCCATTCCTTCTTCTGTAAAGGATCCGACCTGAAGGGGGAGCCACTGAGCAGAAGCAATGGGTCAGCCAGATTCCTAAGTTGCCAAAACACAAGATGGCAGATTTGTAACCTGGCTGCCCTCCCACCACCAGTTGTTCCTTCTGCTCAGTGGCATGGTGCCTCCCTTCAAGCGGCGCTCAGGACAGGTGTCCACACCTGCCATACCTTCTGCCCACCTCTGCCCACCACCCATTTCTGCAGTCACACGCAGAACCTCCCTTGTGGCTTTTCAGCAAGGGCTCAAAACATGCCTTCTGAGGTTTGGGTGATGGACTGATGTCTGCCCTCTGTGATAGTGCAGTGGCTTGGCTGCTTCTGTTACCCCACCCCACCCCACATGTGTGTGTGTGGTTGGTTGTGCAAGCTGGAGCTCTGCCAGCCTTCTACCACTGCTTGTCACATTGTGTTGCTAGTCTCACTGCCAAGTGGTGGGGGTATGTGGGTCTCACATGTGCCACCGCCCAAGGAGGTTCGTGGGGCGGCGGCAAGAAATAGGGCCTTCTCAGTAGTGGCACCAACGTTGTGGAACTCCCTTCCCCTTGACTTGAGAATGGCTCCCTCTCTTGAGTTTTTTCAGCGAGGCCTGGAGACCCTGCTCTTTAAACAAGCCTTCTGATTCCATGGCCTTTTAAACACTTTTATACATCTTTTAGTTTCTTTTTGACAGGCTGGATTCCTCTATGATTTGCTGTTTTATGCTCTTTTTATTCTGACTTTATTCTGACTACTGTTTTTATGGCCTCTGTTAATATGTTTTTATCTGTGTTAAATCATGCTTTTAAAAATTGTTTTTACATGTTGAAAGCCGCCCTGGGTCCCTTTCAGGGAGAAGGGCGGGATACAAATAAAGTTTATTATTATTATTATTATGTACCACCAGACATCAGCTCAAGTATCACTGGTGGTACATGTACCACTGGTTGAGAAACACGGGGTCAGAGCAAGAACGCAGAGTTAGAACACACCAATTTCCTTGCCTGGTGGTAGTTAGGAACTTAGATCCCATGGGATGCCGTATCTCAGTGGTAAAGCACCTGCTTTACACATGCAGAAGGTCCTGTGTTCAATTCCTACCACCACCTCCACTTAGGGCAAAGAAAAAAAAAAATCTGGTCTGAAATTTCAGAGAGCTACTAACAGCCAGTTTTAATTTGGAATACAGCAGCTCCTCTTGTGCCAAACTTGGTCATTCCAGCCTGTGGCATAGCTAGAGGGGGGCATAGTATTAAGTTCTGCAGGGAGCCTCACTGCAGTGTGCAAGCAGCCCTTCCCCCACTCCTCTGGAGCCATCCGGGCAGGGGGAGTGAAATGGAGGCAAACACCTTAGCTTTGCTCCCACCCCACCCCCAGAATGGCTCCAAAGGGAAAGGGCCACTTGCACACTGCAGTGAGGCTCCCTGCAGAACTTAGTGCTTTGCCCCCCCCTTTAGCTATGCCACTGATTCCAGCTCAGAGAAGCCAAGGAATGCCAGGTTTGGGGTGTTTTAATTTTTACAAACAGCACAAAAAAACAAGCAAACACGCAGTTCAAACTTAATCCACCAGAGGGCACCACAAGGAGAAAGGTCTTCATAGACACAAAACAGAACTTCTACTTGGAAGACACCTGCGCTCACTATTCATTCTGCAAAGATCACCACTTACTTTGTTCAGCAAGCTTCTATCATTCCCCTGGCAGTTGCAAACAGCCAGTTTTTGCCCAGCTAATTGGGCAAAGAAGCACCTTCGAAGAGGTGCCTTCTCTAACTTGGCAGGGGGAGAGCAACTGTCCCTCTTCACCTAGTATGGTGCCCTCTGCTGTGGTTGGTGTCCCTTCTGCATCTTTGTCTCAAGAGCCCTTTGGGAGCAGAAAACCATTGGTTTGGATAAATAAACTGCTCCGCAAACTACTTTTTGTTTAAAAGCAGCACATAAATATTCTTAATATTTAGCCAATCAACTCACTGAAGAATTCAACCATCAGTCTCTGGACTGGACAGGTAAATGGCTGGGAAAGCCCCTTCTTTTCAGGCTAGCCATCAAATTCTTTTGCTAATGGCCTGCCTGGACTTAAGTCAGTGTTCCATTATGGACACCCTTACAGAAGTCGGCTGTTCAAAAGGAGCCAGCCATGTTTGCCGCCTCTGGAAAGATCGCCCTGTGCTTTACTCTAAAAGCTGGGGTTCTTTCCAGTGCACAAGCTTTTGTAAACCACGGAGTGCCAGTATTAAAGTGTGCATCAAAAAAGGCAGGCATGAAAAGAAGAGAGGCTTGGAAGGTGCAAGTCAGGTTTTGTACCTGTGGTCAGCAACTACAAGGGAATTTCAGTCCCTCTCTCAAGATCTTGAGCCAGGCAGTAGAACATTAGCTGGCTTATTCTTGATCCCCATCCTAGTATCTTGTTATTAACAACAACAACTTGCTTTCTTTGCTGCTGTCACATACAGGGCTGATAGTCTTGTTGAGACTTCCAGTATACCCCCAAGAACTTACCTCGTTCTTTGTCAATCAAGTTTGCCAGTCCATGCACCCAGACTGGAGACAGCTTGGCCCTTTCTGGCTTGTAACACCTCCAAAGCAGCTCAGCTCTGCCCCAGTGTCACCAAGCTCCTTCCACTCCCTTGAGCTTGCCAACCATCACTCCTCAGTAGTGACTACAGACTGGGTGCCTTGTGTCCTATGCACAGTTCTTCCAAATCTCTCTGCCCCAAGACAGTGATTTTCAACCAGTGTCCATTCATCCATCTATCTATCTATCCTTTAGTCAGTTAGCCCATCAGCCATTAGTTCCTCGGTCCAATCTCCTTCCTCAAGCTTTCCTCCTTCTACTACCCACCAGACTCTTCTTACATCAGGTGCTCCTTATATCCCTAGAGACCTCATTGCTTCTAGTGGATGCAGCTGTGCAGCACACTCCCTGCTGAATGCCCAGGCCTTAGGGGCCACTGCTGACACCATACCCTATCTCCTGGAGGGATCTTGTACTTTTTTCATTATAGGTACCTGACTGCTGGTGTAAAATGGCCCCTTCTTGCCTTTAGAGCCAACTGCGAGTGTGAAAGCCAAAGCTTTTGCAGTCACAACTGGCTCTGAAGGTGAGGAGGAGCGGCCGCTTTGCACCTGTGGACAGGTGCCTGAGTGTTTTGCCCCCCCCTTCAGGAACGCCAGTGGAGTACGGTGGTTGAAAATCACAGAAAAACACTTCTGGGTTCAGCGGCTCTGTTTCTAGGGCCACTGTCTGTAGTAAGAAATGGTCTGGCAGAGTCAGGGGAGGTTGCTAGAGCAGGTTCCTAAAGCAGGAAGCCACATCTGCACATCTTCACACAAAGAGCTGTAGCCTTAACTTTCACTTCAAGCAATTGTGGACAGCGAGTCTGCTACCCCCATTTCAAGGAGGTTTCAGCCCTCCACCGTGCTGGTAACTCTTGAAGTAGCTGAGATTCTCTGGGGTGGTGGTGGCTACAGTTGGGGCTCTGGAAGGCTACGGCTGCATCCCTACACACAATTTCCTGGGAGCAGGCCTCCCTGAACACAACAGGACAGGCTTCTGTTTTGGCATGTGTAGGACTGCACCGTGAGGGTTAACAGTTAGAAAGGACTAAAAACGGCTATGAAAATAAATGCCGCAATTCTCTATTTTGCCTTTAAAAAGGGGGGGGAAGTCACTTGACTTCAGCAGCTGGGAATTTAGGGGGGGGGGAAGCCCCAGAAATTTGCACGACTTGCAAGAAAGCCACAAGAATTTGGAAACATTCAGAGGCGAGACCACCAAACTAATTTTGGCTCTGGGTTTAAGCTAGGATTTCAAGAGAGGCCTCCAGAAGTGAAAGCATTAAGACCCTTGATCAGCAGAGATTTGGAGGGCCCGATTGTGCTTAGAAAGTGACTGAACTCAACAGCAAGGAGAGATCTCCTGCTTAAGAGCTTTGTTGCATTGGGGTACCTCTACAGCATCTCTACAAGCGATGCAGCGCAACATATGTGGACAAGCAAGCTAGAAGGAGCAATTCCAGGCCAAGCCAGTCTGGAAGCACAAGCCAGCTATTGCTTTCCCCACTGCAGCATTGCACTGTTCCTTTCTTAGGGCCCAATCCTATCCAACTTTCCAGCTCCGGTGTAGCCACAATGCAGTCCCATGGTAAGGGAACACATGTTCCCACTCCTTAAAAAGGCCCCAGTGATTGCCCCTCCACCACAGGATGCAGTGCGCACACCCCTGGCACTACTGCACCAGCCCTGGACAATTGGATAGGATTGGACCCTTAGCTGGTTTTGCAGACAGACTGATCTTCCTCCCATTACGCTTCCTCTTTCTGTTCCATTTGGGCCTGTACCCCTCTTAAGGACACAGCAGTTGCATCAGGAAGAATCCATGCATGCGATTGCGGCCCTGGTATACGCTAAAAAAGGTCAATTTCCTGCATTAATAAATGAGATTATTTAAGCATAGAGGAAGACACAGGAGGAAATACATCACCAACCTAAGGCTGCAATTCTATACACCTAGGAGCAAGCCCCATTGGACACAATGGGATTTACTTCTGAGTAGACATGCACAGAGTTGTGCTGTTAGTCACTAACCCAGCTCCCAGACAGGCTCATTCTAGAGGAGGGATCAAAGCTTCCATTCTCCAAACAATGGTTTGGGGTCTGGAGACATATTCCGCTGTGCAACTTGACCCCTTCAGGTTAAATCTGGCTATATAATAAAAGTCAGCATCGCTAAGTAGTTAAGCCTTATCCATTACGGAGCTCAAATATGTACATTTGCTTACTGGGGCTCTTTGTACACACAGCTTTCAAAAAGAGATTTCTTCTTCCTAGCAAGTTAAACGGATTTATACCTGTTGTGAGGTTGATATGACGCACTTAGAGCTCCTTAGGGAGAAGGGGTGAAGTTGAATAAAAATTCCGTGCCGTGCCATATAAAAGAAATAGATAAAATTTCTTTTTATACATCTTTAATGTTGTAGTTTTTTTTTCTTATTTTTTCTCTTCTTGTGTCTTTTCTTCCCTTTTTCTTTGTTATTATAAATAAATTTTTTTAAAAAATTATTCCGTACCCGCTGATTAGTTAGGAAACCAAACCCGGCGGATAACGAGAATTGAATGTCACTCTCAAATTTGCTTATGCTCAGATAACGCCGGCTTTTTGGACTTAACAACTTCCTGGTTGGCTCGGGGCAACCTGATGCAGCAGTTTGACTTCGTATCGGCCCGCTCTGCGGTCAGCTGCCAAAAGCGCTCAGTCTACTTTCCGCCCCCACCATCACTGCTATTCCATATATTCAAGTTAATGCGATGTCTCCCCAGCTACATTCTTCGTGCATTCCTGCCATAAGCACTGTGGATTTGCTGCACTTTATGAAAAAATGAGAAGAATGTTTTAAATGAAATTAATTCTTCGGAACCCAACTTTTCATTTAAACACAAGATCAGGCCAGAGAAAGCTCCTCTCTGCTACCACGGGAAAAGAAGAAGGGGAGAAGAAAAGGACAACCTCAGTACATAAGCTCTGTTAGAACATTAAAACATAAGAACAGCCCCGCTGGATCAGGCCATAGGCCCATCTAGGCCAGCTTCCTGTATCTCACAGCGGCCCACCAAATGCCCCAGGGAGCACACCAGATAACAAGACACCTCATCCTGGTGCCCTCCCTTGCATCTGGCATTCTGACATAGCCCATTTCAAAAATCAGGAGGTTGCGCATACACATCATGGCTTGTAACTCATAATGGATTTTTCCTCCAGAAACTTGTCCAATCCCCTTTTAAAGGCATCTAGGCTAGACGCCAGCACCACATCCTGTGGCAAGGAGTTCCACAGACCGACCACACGCTGAGTAAAGAAATATTTCCTTTTGTGTGTCCTAACCCTCCCAACACTCAATTTTAGTGGATGTCCCCTGGTTCTGGTGTTATGTGAGAGTGTAAAGAGCATCTCCCTATCCACTCTGTCCAACCCCTGCATAATTTTGTATGTCTCAATCATGTTTGGGCCTCTTCAGCCTAGAAAAGAGATGCCTGAGGGGGGACATGATTGAGACATACAAAATTATGCAGGGGATGGACAGAGTGGATAGAGAGATGCTCTTTACACTCTCACATAACACCAGAACCAGGGGACATCCACTAAAATTGAGTGTTGGGAGAGTTAGAACAGACAAAAGAATATATTTCTTTACTCAGCGTGTGTTGGTCTGTGGAACTCCTTGCCATAGGATGTGGTGATGGCGTCTGGCCTGGACGCCTTTAAAAGGGGATTGGACAAGTTTCTGGAGGAAAAATCCATTATGGGTTACAAGCCATGATGTGCATGTACAACTTCCTGATTTTAGAAATGGGCTATGTCAGAATGCCAGATGCAAGGGAGGGCACCAGGATGAAGTCTCTTGTTATCTGGTGTGCTCCCTGGGGCATTTGGTGGGCCGCTGTGAGATACAGGAAGCTGGACTAGATGGGAGTATGGCCTGATCCAGTGGGGCTGTTCTTATGTTCTTATATCTGTGGAATGACAGAATTTCAGCAGCTCTGCCCATTCAGAGGATCACTTTTGGAGCTCCAAAAGATTTTTTAAAGATTAAAAAAAAATCTATAGGACTAAAAATATTTTTTGCAGACTGAAGTGGAACAGGACAACACAGGTATGCAGACTGGACACAACATACACAGGTAGCTGGACCACATCGATTGCCATGAAACTGCATGAATTTTCACACCCAGCTCCAGGAATAAAATATTTACTTTTTTTTTAATGCATACTCTGTCTTGTAAAGAAAATAAGGTGCCCAAGGCAGCCGACAATAATTAAAATGCAATAAAGACCAATAAAAAACCACTGCAATAAATAAAACTATCACACTGCAAAAAGAGATCAAAGCAAAAACCAAATTCAGAGGAGAGGCGAACCCAAAACACAACTTGAGCTTTGCAAAATGAGAAGTTCTTTGGCACCAGTCATAAGGGCAGCATGGAGATGGCTGAACTTGGTTCTGTTGGGCGGGTGGGTGTTTCAGAGTTGTGGTGGTCACAGAGAGGACCCTCCCCCTCTTGTTGCCACTGGCTGGGTTTCAGATCACAGGAAGGCCCGTCTCATCGAAACTTTTGACCTTACCCAAAATTCCTCTGATGTTTCTCCCCAGCAAGCCTCCAAGCTCACCTGGAAAATGTTGTGCTTTATGCAAAAATTTAGTAGCAACTCTGGTTCTACATTTTTATTAAATGCACTCACGGTATGTTGAGATACTTCATCAGCCCCACACTCCCAACAGTGCACCCAGAGATGGCATAAGACCAGCGTGATCATCCACCCTTGCTTCCATTTGGAAAGGATCTGTGTGAGATCACCCCTCCACCCCCCACCTCCTGCTTGCTATGCCACTGCCTCAAAGTTCTTCAGAAAGTTCCCCCAACAAGAATCTCCGGATCTGCCTCGGAATTCTGCTTCAAGTGCAGTTTGGTATGAATTAAATCCTTCTGCACAACGGCTGAGAGGCAAAGCACACATAAGTCCTGGCTGGGCAAGACAAGGCTGACATTTTGCCACTCTAGCAAAGCAAACGCCACATGAGTTTCTGATTATTCAGCTTGCAAGTTTAGCAGTTTCACCTGGCAACTGGGGCGCAGATCAGCTGTAATGCATACATGGCTGGGAAGTGCAGGCAGAGATTATCTGAGTTCTCAATTCTGCTGCCAACCATTTCGCTTCCTCCATTCTCCTCCGCCTCTACCCTTAGTTCAGGGTGCAGTTTCACCATGCTTTTTTTTTTTTTTTAAACTTTTAAAAAAATATTATTTATTACAGATACAGGTGAGGAAAATAGGTTAGACAGTCCTGCAGTACTTCAAGTCAGGATGCTACACTCCAAGTGGTACCCGAGTCAGGTGCGATGCAAATGGCTTCATCTGTAAAATGGTTGGCAAGTCAGTCATGAGTCTTCCCAGGGGCCTGCATGCAACAGACCCCCCCTACCTCTCTGAATATTTATGTTGGACAGCACTGCAAGGATGCCACTGTCATGCAGAAGCATCTGCTTCCTGCCACCATCACCAAGCAGGATCTAAAACCGTGGTTCCCAACTCGTGGTCCATGGAGTGCTCTCCCACGAATCATCAAATGTAATAGTATTTTTTGTGTGCAGGGGGTGGGTTGCATGTTGTCCACAACAATTCCAATTCTTGCTTCAGCGGTCCATGGGCTCTAAAGCAGGGGTGCTCAATAGGTGGATCGCGATCTACCGGTAGATCGCGAGGCAAAATGAGTAGATTGCAGAGCCCTGTCTCTCCAAACTGTTAATATGTCAGTTTCGTCTAGTGACTAGACGAAACTGACATATTTAGCTGACACTAAACTGAAACTGACACTTTAGCTGCTCTTCAGGCATGCAGCAACAAAACTGACGAAACTGACTAGACTCCAGCAGGGGCTCCATACATTAAAGGGGGTGTCTGTCAGACGCTTCCTTCCCCCCTGGTAGATCTCCGGGCCTTGCTGGGTTTCAAAGTAGCTCTCGAGCCAAAAAAAGTGTGAGCACCCCTGCTCTAAAGGTTGGGAACCACTGCTACTACAGCTAAAAACTGCTGAGAGCCAAAACCAGTGTTTTCCTCCACTCTTTATGGTTTAGCTACTGGCCATTACAACTTGGCTGAAGAGCTGGAACTCAGCTGGAACCCTAGACATCACAATGCCAAATGCTACACAAACATCCCCAAATCTGGTAATGTGGAGCTTCCGCTCCTCCCGCTTCCTGGACTGGAAAGGAAGAGAGGGACACAGGGGAAGAAGAGGAGAGGAAAGTGGTGGGCTAGAGCCTCTCTGACCCTCTGGTGACCAACTCTCTTGTCTTCCCGACTTTCCCCTCTGCTTTTTCCCCTTTCTTTCCAACCCAGGGAGCGGGAGAAGTAATGGAGGTACATTGTTTGTTAGCAACTAGGCTGCCACTTTGTAGAGCCTGCAGCATTTTTACGGCTTTACGGCTCTACCCCTTTACGGCTCCGGTCCGGGGTATTTGAGGGACCGCCTCCTTCCTTACAATCCTGCCCGTGCTCTTAGATCATCTGGGGGGGCCGTTTTGACTGTGCCGCCACTAAGAGATGTGAGAGGGGTGGCGGCCAGGAAGAGGGCCTTCTCGGTGGTGGCCCCCGAACTGTGGAATACCCTCCCCTTAGAACTGAGAACTGCTCCCTCGTTGCTAACGTTTCGGCGTGGACTGAAGACCTTTTTATTTCAAAAAGCTTTTAATTGTTGACAGGCTGGCTGGCATTCTTGCTTTTATATGAAAATCCACGGGGTTTGTTTGTTTTTAGATTTTTTAATTGTTGTTAATGATTGTTTTTAATGTTGTATTTATTTTTTTTAAGTGTTGTAAGCCGCCTTGTGTTCCGGTTGGGCAAAAAGGCGGGGTATAAATTAATAAAATAATAATAATAATAATAATTTTTGGCACTTGTTGGCCCTTCCATGAGGCCAACTGGTGCAAGCAGCATCAACAGCAGACTGCAAGGGGTCCAAGGGCGGATTTCACCTTGAATCTGCCATCGTCTCCAACCCCCTGTGGATGCAACCCATTGCAGAAGAAAGAAGCAGATTTCTCCGGGTTTGACAACAGCACCAAGGAACATGGTGAGAGTTGGGGGGGGGGTTGTAGCACAGAGGTGGAAGACCCAAGACAGCATCAGGCAGTGTTCCGGGTCACAACGCTCCCAATTCTTGCCCTCCATTACCTTTGGCTCCCTTACATGAGGCATGGCCTCAGCCAAGGCTAACAAGATTAGACACTTGCTCACACCGAACAGCACAAGAATTGGGAAGATGACGGTGCCATCTGGTGGCATGTGGCATAAAGTCTGATATACCTTGTGTCGGTTTAAAAACATACCTCCCTTAGGCTGCAATCCTAACCACACTTTCCTGAGAGTTGTTGTTGGCAACCTTCAGTCATGAAAGACTCTGGTATCGCGCTCTGAATGGTGGTTCTGGAACAGCGTCTGGTGTGGCTGAAAAGGCCGATTCGGGAGTGACAATCCCTTCCACACCGGGAGCAAGTGCAGTCTGTCCCTGGTCTGTCTCCCTGGCTGTGGGCCTTCCTTCTTTGCCTCTTTGCCTCAGACTGTTGGCCAAGTGTCTCTTCAAACTGGGAAAGGCCATGCTGCACAGCCTGCCTCCAAGCGGGCCGCTCAGAGGCCAGGGTTTCCCACTTGTTGAGGTCCACTCCTAAGGTCTTCAGATCCCTCTTGCAGATGTCCTTGTATCGCAGCTGTGGTCTACCTGTAGGGCGCTTTCCTTGCACGAATTCTCCATAGAGGAGATCCTTTGGGATCCGGCCATCATCCATTCTCACGACATGACTGTGCCAATGCAGGCGTCTCTGTTTCAGCAGTGCATACATGCTAGGGATTCCAGCTCTTTCCAGGACTGTGCTGTTTGGAACTTTGTCCCACCAGGTGATGCCAAGGATGCATCAGAGGATGCATTCCTGAGAGTAAGTCCCTTTGAACAAAACAGGACCTACTTCTGAGTAGACCTGGTTAGGCTTGTGCCCTTAGGCAGGTATGGCGCAGGTTTTGCTTTATATCTCCGTGAAGCCAAAATCTCTATGCATAACAGGCAAAGAATTTTGAATACAGTTCAGCAGCCAGAGGCCGCAAGGATAAATCCGCCCCAACGCTGAGTACCACTATCTGACCCCCTGCACTGGTTAGCTCAAAGGCAAGAGAATTACATGGAGGAAGGGGCAAGAGTTGGCTGTCCATATTGAATACCCTCAAAAGTCAGGGTGGTGGTCAGAGCCACCCTCAATATACCTTGAATACCCTCAAAAGTCAGAGCCAGGGTGGTGTAGTGGTTTGGGAGGTGGACTTAGACCTGGATGATCCAGGTTCAAATCCCCCCTCAGCCATAAAGCTTCCTGGGTGACCTTGGGCCAGTCACTTTCTCTCAGTCTCACCTACCTCACAGGGTTGTTGTGAGGACAAGAAGGAGGGGAGGAGCAGCTGTGTAAACCACTCTGAGCTCTTTGGAGGAAGGGCGGTATAAAAATGTGAAAAATGAAATAAAAAATAAATAAAAATAAGTCTGGGTCCAGAATCTCTAAAGAACTCCACATGAGCCCACCTTGATGTTAAGCTCCTTCAGACGCTCACAGGTACATTTCTCTGTCAAAATGAGGTATCTGAAGGAGGAAAAGTAAAACAGCGCTCAGAGAGCTCAAAAAACAAGGATGATGAGAAAGAGTGCGAGACTGGGAAATTCTTACACGGGGTGCACAAAACATGAGGCATGAAGACGCAGCTAGCAGGGACCATTGCTTCCGTACAGAACACAGAAAGAACAGAAGAAGAGCTCCGCTGGAACAGGCCAAGGGCCCACCAAGGGCCCACCTGCTTCCTGTATCTCACAGTGCCCCACTAGATGCCCCAGGGAGCACACAAGGCAACAAGATACCTGCATTCTGGTGCCACTCCCTTGCACCTGGGATTCTGAGGGAGCCTACATCGAAAACCAGGACATTGTGCAAGTCCACCGCGGCTTGCAACCTGTGATGGGCTTTTCTTCCGGAAACCTGTTCAATCCCCTTTCAAAGGCTGCTAGGTCAGGTGCCACCACCAGTGGCGTCACTAGGATTTGCGTCACCCAGTGCGGGAGGCCTGCGCGTCACCCCATGTAGTGGGCGGGCAACGCCCCAGGTGGGCGTGGTGATGTACCATCGCCCCGCCCCCACCGGTTTCTTGGCTGTACCTTTCGTTAGAACACCGATATTTCAATGTGGTTTGTTTCATTGCATTCTGCATGAAATTACGCATTGATTGATATAGAGCATGATGGTCTTATTCCTCCAAATTCTGATTTCAGTGATTTTGAAAACTTGTAGAGCCTCACACACGGAAACACACACCCGTGTCAACTTACTAACACCTTATTGCAGCAGTTCTCAAACTTTTAGCACTGGGACCCACTTTTTAGAATGACAATCTGTCCAGGACCCATTGGAAATGATGTCATGGCCAGAAGTGACATCATCAAGCAAATAAAATAAATATTTATCAATAATTAAATTAAAATAAAATAATTAAATAAGGGGGAGCCAGTCCAGTTCCACCAAGTGAATCTACGAAGTAAGGCCTATTGTGGTCAATGGGGCTTACTCTCAGGAAAGCGTGGGTTGGATTGCAGCCTGTGAACCCACTCCTATGCATGTCTGCTCTGAAGTAAGTCCCATAGTGGTCAATGGAGCTTACTCTGTAGTCTGCCTGCAATAACCCCTCCCCCCCAAAAAAAGAATCAGTGGGATTTCCAGCCCTCCTCAGTGCCCAGTTTAAAGTTCTTCTATTTCAGGCAAATCAAGGCAAACCCACCTGGCTTTGCAAGTGCAAAACAGAAAACATGCCCCTTACCAGTTCAAGTCACTTTTTTGTCCTTTTTAGTAGGGGGGTGGGAGAGAGAGGCTGCCTTCTGGAGCATTTGTTGCATTCCAGCTCCATCCGATTGGGACTATTCTGGTGTCCTCACATTCCCCTTTGCTTGGCCTGACCACCAGCCAAGGCACGTCTGACTACTCACAAGTAAACGCACACGAGGCTGCTTCACTTTCCATAGGGCTCCATAGACTTGCAGCTGGGAGGGGCGACCTCCTTCTTCATGTTTTTGGGGGCTGCATTCATTGGATCAGGACCATTCTGACCTCTTTGGAGTCCTCTCAGCCTGCCTCTCAGCCTGCCTTGACTCTTAGCCCGCCTACTTGCGAGTAAACGCAACCATGTGGCTTCGTTTCAGGCTCAGACTTGCAGCTGGGAGGGGGGAGTTTCTCAGGTGTTTTTGGGGGGCTGCATTCATTGGATTGGGACCATTCTGGTGTCGCTGGATTCCTCTCAGCCTGCCATTTCCAACTATGGCAAGTACGCCTACTTGCGAGTAAACACTCAATATGGCTCACTTTCAATTTCCATAGGGATCCATTCATTTTTTCTTATGAATAGGGCCATAACTTTTGAACAAAAGGAGCTATTTCCATTCTGCTGTTTGCACTGCACTCCGCCAGCAATTCCGCATTCAACAGTGTATGGCATGATTTAGTAGCTCCTAATGCCGCGATGTTAGCGCATCTTCCCCCGGGTGTGTCACCCCCCGGCGTGTCACCCGGTGCGGCCCGTGCCCCCCGCACCCCCCTAGCGACGCCAGTACTGAAGAGTCCCCAATGTGGCTTACAAGCATAAAATCACATTAAAAGCAGCATAGACATTAAAACTCCAATAAAAATGACAACCTTAAAAACACACCACATTAAAAGCGCCCCCCCCATAAAACAAGGAACAAAGAACCAGCAGCCTTCAGTACTTACAAAGGGGATAACCTCTTAAAATTCACCATCATAAAAGTCCCAGACAGCCAATATTTAAAACCCTGAAGGTGAATAGAAAAAGAAGTGCCTTCAGGTCCCACCGGAACACCTCCAAGGAGGGAGCAGGTAGTAAGATGGCAAGGAGGAAATTCCATAAGAGTGGTGCCATGACTAAGAAGGCCCTGTAGTGATGGAACCAACTGTCAATCAACTTGCACAGAGGTAGGGGAGAGAGTGTGACTTGCAGCACAGACGTGGGAGCAGGTAGGGCTGCTCAACCCTTCCTTTGCGTGCTGCCTTTCCCCACCACCCTGTTCCTTGAGCCCACCCACCCACCACAGCAGATGGATTCCAGGTATGCCCAAACCACACCTGCAGGGGAATGGGTTTAGGCAGACACTGGGATCCTCAAGGACAGATGCGGTTGTGGGTGCCTTTCCTTGGTGCCAGGTCAAGCAATGGCCTGGGTCAGATGGGCACCAGAACCTTACTCCACACAGACATTCTATACTGCAAGTCGGCACGGCTACGGTGCCTGAACTAGCCCATGGAGTAGTGGCTGGAGAGTCCATCACAGCCCAACCTCTCCTCCCATTCGGCCCTCTGTGAGTGAGCAGCAGACTTTGGAGACCTCTTAGTCATGGACCAATTTAAACCATTACTGCATATATGTTGCAAACGCAACAGGGATCCAATGTATACACCCACGGGTCGGGCAAAAACCAAGGCTAAAAGCTTACTTGGGAGAAAGTCCCACTGAATTTGGCCAGACTTGTATCTGGATACACAACGATAGTACTGTTATTTTAATTGTTGATACCCCACTTTTCTTGACCTGCAATAACCCAAAGCACATTACAATTAAAATAACGAATGCATTTAAAAGCAGACATCCTCTGTAAAACACATACAAGCAAAAATGTCTACACAAGAGCCATCAGCAAAAAAAAAGATCACAAAACCTTCCCCAGCAAAAACAGAGGAAAGAATCAGAAAGAGTGACAGTAGGCGACAGACTACATTGTTGTAAGTAGAGGTGTTTGTTTCCAGGGAGTAAGATAGGATTACAGCCCAAGTCTTACTGAACACAATGGGCTTACTTCTGACTAAGGTAAACAACACCATTTTCAAACACCTCTCATCAAAAGCCATCCATTCTCTGCCGTGTGAGAGTAAAGAGTGAGTAGCTTTTCTAACACAGCCAGCATGATTTGCACTGAGCCGTGGTTTGCTGGGGGTGGCAAATAGACTTGGGGTGCTTTCATACTGAGGTCACCACTGTTGCACCCCCTCCAACCCACTGGGAGGGAAGTGCTCTGATCTGCTTTCTGCCCATTCAGAGTGAGTGGAAGGCAGAGATCCAGTCCCTCCCTCCTCTAATTCCTCCCTCCTTGTGGATCCCCTTTAAACAAAAGCAGAAAGAGCAGGACATGCTCAGAGCACTCCCAGCATGTTCCATGCTTCTCAGTTTAATGTGAGAGGAAGGAGCCAGATGAGGAGGAAGAGGGCTGGATCACTGCCTTCTGTGTTGTTTTGCAGGGGGCTGTAGGCAGGACAGGGTTAACATTGACCTTGGCTGGGCAGTGGATCACCTTGGGCCATCCCAGTTTGGTATGATGGGGTTTGCCACCTGCAGTTTTTAAAATCAATGCTTATATTGAAAGAAGTATTTTTTTAAAATTACAAGTCACACAATGTCTTTTTCACAGATTTCTTTTTAATTTATTGCAGAAGTTTTTTTTTAGTTTTTTTTTTTTAAATAGGTTAATCCAGAGGTTCTCAAACTGTGGGTTGCAAGTCCATTTTTGGTGGGTCACAGGCCCAGTGCAACCCAGAAGCCACAAGACATTCAGGGTCAAGTCACACCCAGAATGCCATGCAGCTTCCCGGTAGCACTGGTGCAAGCATCACACCCCAGAACGCCTTGCGATGTTGCATTCTGGGGCATGACCTGGAAGCCACAAGGCATTCTGGGGCACAGTGTGGCCGCCACGGCTGACAAAGTGGGTCACAGTGGTTAAAAGTTTGAGAACCACTAGATGAACGTAGTCGCTTAGAAGGTGCAACACTCATTTAAACGAAAGGTTTCTCCAAACAGAAGCTTCGTCACAGTCTGGTTTCTGTGAAGCTATGGCGCATTCTCGGCATCACCTGGCAGGACAAAGTTCCAAACAACAAAATCCTGGAACGTGCTGGAATCCCTAGCATGTATGCACTGCTGAAACAGAGACGCCTGCGTTGGCTTGGTCATGTCGTGAGAATGGATGATGGCCGGATCCCGAAGGATCTCCTCTATGGAGAACTCGTGCAGGGAAAGCGCCCTACAGGTAGACCACAGCTGCGATACAAGGACATCTGCAAGAGGGATCTGAAGGCCTTAGGAGTGGACCTCAACAGGTGGGAAACCCTGGCCTCTGAGCGGCCCGCTTGGAGGCAGGCTGTGCAGCATGGCCTTTCCCAGTTTGAAGAGACACTTGGCCAACAGTCTGAGGCTAAGAGGCAAAGAAGGAAGGCCCACAGCCAGGGAGACAGGCCAGGGACAGACTGCACTTGCTCCCAGTGCGGAAGGGATTGTCACTCCCGAATTGGCCTTTTCAGCCACACTAGACGCTGTTCCAGAACCACCATTCAGAGCGCGATACCAGAGTCTTTCGAGACTGAAGGTTGCCAACAACAATGGATGGTTCAGTCAAAACGGCTGAGTGACATTTGCAGAAGAGGACAGGACACCTGGGTCCCCTCGCTATGGGAACTGAGAACTGCCCAGTCACCCTACTCAGATTCTGTCACCCAGCTTAAAGAATCCTGCAAGGCTGCATTAAAGCAGCATTTCTGACCCTGAGAAGGGCAAGTGTACAAGCATGGAATCTGACACATTGCAAAGTGGACAGGAGACTATCATTCTCCTTCTCCCTATATAGGCCCCCAAGTTGCCACAGTAGCAGTCACTTTGCAATCACCTTAATGCACCAAGAACATGACACAAAAGGAAGGTGAGAAACACAACTCAATTTTTTTTTTTTAAGGCTGGCTGTGGGCACATCAGTGTGTGGCAACGTCAGTTGCGCAAAGGGCACAAGGCAACACCGGCGGGGGGTTCGGCGCACACTGTCCGTCGCATCCCACAGAAGTGCCAGTCAAGATGCTGACAAGAGACTATGCTAAGAGATCAGAGGAAGGCAGCTGACATGGTTATCTCCCTACAGCTTGGAAGTCTCCCAAACGGGTGTACTTATAGGAGTCTGAGCATGTGCGAGAAGGTGAGCCTCACGACCAAACTCGCTGGGCTGAAACAGTGCCAAAAAAAGAAGGCTACAAAACACCTCCACTTCACCAAGGTGCGAATAAACTTTTAGGACTTTAAAAGCAGAGGAAAAAAAGGAAAGAAAAAAATCCATGGCCCCAACCAAGCACCACATCAGCAGCCATTCACATCGAATTTCACATGAATGGAACATATGAATCACTGCAAAGAAACTGCAGGGCATTCAAGTACAGGGGAAATAAAAAAAAAAAAAAACCTGCATTCTGATTGCAAACTAGCCGTGTGTAGTTCACAAACACAGGGCAGGAAAAAAAATCACCCAGAATATTCGACCTTGGTTTTAAAACCACGCCAGGGGGGGCAGAGACAGAGAAACAGTAGTGATATATATTTTCACTGAAAGAAAAAACAGGTTGGGACATTCTGCTCGGCCAAGATCCTGTGACACGGAATGAGGCTTCTCCTTCCGTTGACTCAAAAACGTGACAAATTCCATACCTCCAGCATCATGCTCTTTTTCGAAAAACCTGATAGAACTCCTCAAAGCTCTTGGAACGAGAGCTCAACGGCTCCTTTGAAACACACGCACAGCTTATTCCATCGGCCTTCCCGGGCAAATATTTTTCTCGGGGACGGAATGTGAGAAAAGGGGATGAGCAAAGACCCAGCAGGCCATGCGGTGGCTCCAAGCAAGAGGCAATGAAAACCCAGGCCATGAGATGCACAGGAGTTGGCAACTGGCAGCCCTTGCGCAACATCCAGCCCTTTAAGGGAGGCAGTTAAAAGAAAAGCGCAAAAAAAATATCTGTGAGACTTTGGAGAGCTCTTGTCCATCAGTGGATAATTCTGCTGCAACTCAACTGTTACCCTGCACATGCCTGATCTTGTCTGATCTTGGAAGCTAAGCAGGGTCAGGCCTGGTTAGTACTTGGATGGGAGACCACCTGGGAATATCAGGTGCTGTAGGCTTATACCATAGTCTTTCGAGACTGAAGGTTGCCAACCAACTCAGTGTCACGGAGTTTTAGGTATGGAAGGTTTGGGGCTGGCCTGGCGCAGGGCACATAGGTCAGTGGTACAGCACAGGCCCCACATGCAAATCCTTGGTCCAACCCCTGGTACCTTTGGATCCAAAGATTCCAGAGAAGACCCTAGCCTCAAAACCCTGAGCGCTGCCCCTGGCAAACCGAGCAAGACAGACAGACAGAGAAACTTCTGTAGGAAACTAGCTGCTGACCAGGCTGCATGAACCAAAACTAAACGTGTCACCATCTGGAACATGCAGTGGACATGCCCTGTGTAACGTGAGCAGCTTTGCGCCTTCTCCCAGCACACAGGTAACATGAGGAGGCAGGTCTGGTTTCGAGCCAATGGGACCAATGGCCCCTAGTTGGGCCCCACTCCTAAGGAGACCCCATTCGAGGGTCAAAATAAAATCAATCTTTTCACTAAGTCATTTCACAGTCACTAAAACCAGTGGTTTTGTAACTGTTGACTTTTCAAAGGGAATCGACACGTTTTGTTTGCTTACTTGTCGGCCGATGTATGCAATTTTATACTGAAATGTGCTTAAATTATTAAGTGTTAATAATAATAATAATAATAATAATAATAATAATAATAATAATAATAATAATAATAATAATAAATCCATTTGGTCCAGTAACTCAACTGCACTTTTTAAGCACACATTTTGATTGCTTTCCATTCTACCATCGAGATATAAAGCCTATACTGTAAGAAGGTTTATTTCTAAGATCCTACAGATCTTGGCTATAAACCTGGGCCCTTGCAAAACATGTTTCCTATTGGGCCCCACAGCTCCTTATGCCAGTCTTGGGAAAGTGGGGCAGCCTCATATTTTCCACAAGTTTTTTTCCCCTCATTCTCTAGGTTGCTCCTTTTGATATGCCCATCTTGGCCTGGAAGGAGAACAAGACTGCCAGGTCGGCCATTGTCCAGCCTGGGCAATGTTTACTTGACAGATGCTTCATACGTAGAAACAAAAGAGAGGCTCAGCAATTTTCAAACTTTTTCATCTCATGGCACACTTACAAGCAGTGCCGTAGCAAAGGGGGTACAGGGAGTAGCAATTGCGCTGGGCAACAGGCTTGGGGGGGGACGACAAACTGAGCTTGACACTAGTGGCCAAAACTGCGAAAACCTTGGTATGTACCAATAATACCATCATGTTATATATCATTGGAAAGGTACTTTAATGCAGAATGCAAGGAAACAAACCTCTTTGGAATATCTGTATTCTAACAAAAGCTATGGCCAATTAACCAGAAAATGAAAACACAACTGTCTTATGGAACAAAAAGTGAATATCCTTAATTCAGAACTGACCTATGAGACTGATTGTTCTGAGAGCCAATGAGATGTTGTTATGATGCAGCACGGAACCAGTAAGGTGTTAATATGAGTCAACTCTCATATCTGGAGGCAGGTTTCCCCCAATTCTCAATTAAATTCCCAATTAACTCCCAATTAAAAGCTTGAGTGTGATGTCACTTCCGGTTGCGGGGTATCATTTTGAGTTTGGCACCAGGCTACATGATCATTAGCTCCACCACCGCTTACAAGGCACTAAAATTGGCAAGGCACACCAGTGATTTGTTGACAATTAGCAAGGCACAATGTCAGTGGCTCACATCCTCCAATATCCCTACTAATAAATGACACTCTGCAAACTCACAGGGCACACCTGTAGAACAGTCAAGGCACACCAATGTGCCATGGCGCACTGGTTGAAAATAGCTGCTTTAAAAATTCCTCTTGCAGCAAATGCCTCATTTCTGTGCCATTTGCTCGCAGTAGTATCTTACCCCATAAGGAGGATGATATGAAGACTTCTCAAAAGGTGTATGTTTTGCTTTTTAGACAAAGCAATAATATTCAGCATTTCTAGAGCACTTTCTGAGTGTGCAAAGTGTTTTTCATGTATCATCCTGATGATATAATCTTTACAACAAGCTTGTCAGGTTGTTAGTTATTCTTTTGCCCATTCTGCAGATGGAGAAGACTGAGGCAGAGCAGCCACCAGGTAAACTCATGGCAAAACCAGGAGATCTGAACTGGGGTAGACAAATGCAGTCTGGCCTCAGATAGCACAGGGGACAAGTTTCTCAAAAGTCAAAAACAGCACTATTGGACCTCATTCCCTATGGGTGGGAAAAGCGTGCTGATTGACCTTACAAAACCCAGAAAGCACTGCTCCATTGGCTATAATGGCTGTCAATCACAGCCAGGACCAATTTATGTAATGAATTAGCGCTCAAGTACATGGAATTATGGGAGGTATTTATCTACTGCTTCATTGAAAAAGACAAAGCAGTTTTATGTAGCAAAAGCAAATGGTTCCCTGTCTCAACAGGTCTCACAATCTAAGAAGATGCAGAACAAAATACTTCTTGCAGAGGGCTAGACTAGATACCCTTAAAGGCTCCTTCCATCTCTATGAAATACTATACCATCAATTGACCACTGAAAAAGATGCTGTGCTGAGCTGAACAGGTGCTTCCCTCTGACTAAAGACAAGAGAAGCATCACTTTTCAAAGGGTCTCTGCCCAGTTAGTGGGGGGGAGGTATTCCCACTTCAGTTTAAGCCAGGGGTGCTCAATAGGTGGATCGCGATCTACCGGTAGATCACAAGGCAAAATGAGTAGATCGCGGAGTGCCGACCCCCCCTTCAGGTGCCTCTGGGAGGAAACGCCGGGAGTAAGGCCCATTGTACTCAATGGGGCTTACTCCCAGGTAAGTGTGGCTAGGATTGCAGCCTCACAGCCTAATCCTAGGCATGTCTACTCAGGAATAAGTCCTGTTATACTCAGTGGGGCTCAAGGTACACCAACATACATTGTACACATAAATGTTATATGTTATGATGGCGCGAACATTGTAAAAAAAACTCTGGTAGATCTCCGGGCCTTGCTGGATTTCAAAGTAGCTCTCGAGCCAAAAAAAGTGTGAGCACCCCTGGTTTAAGCCATTCCTGCCTAACAGGGCATATATGCAACAGGACCAAATGTGTACACCTGTTGCACTGTCATCTGGTTCGGGACCAGAGTGCTGACAAAAGTCAAAAAAGGAGGAATGCCCAAGCAGAGCTTTATTTAGGTGGCAGATTTAATTTGGCCAGTGAAAAACCTAAATCAGTAACTATATCACATGTACAAAACCTATATTGACAGGAATTTAAAAAAAGAACATCAGCTCACATTGTGGAGGTTTGGATGAAATTGGACAGGAGAGAAAAGCCCGTGGACAAAATTTGAAATGTGGTTAGAGCTGAAAGTGAATGAAAGAGCAAAGTGGGAAAATAAGAGGATGGATGTCAAGGGATTGCTGCAGGTGTATGTCTCTTTAGACCTCTGGCGATCCTCTGCAGATTCCAGCACTTTAGGAGAGGCTGACAGTAGAGATGTTAACCCAGGCAAGCAGTCCTCCCCTTAATCAGTTGTGCCTTGGCAGTGTTGGCCCCAAATCCTCAGGAGAGCTGGGTGGAGGGTGGGTGGAGAGCAGTGAGCTGAATTTATTTCCTCTGTGCAAACAGTTGTTTGTAAACCTAGGCATAGCTGGCATCCCCAAGGTGGAGAAGAGATACAAGACCACACAAGTAGCCTGCCCTCCCCCCACTGTTGAATCCCTGTATATCTTGAAGGAAAAGTGCTTTTGACATATTCAGGTTGCTTCTCTTTTGTTATCAGCACTCTAGAGCAGTGGTTAAATGTCTGCGCGACTTCTTCTTTGCCGATGATACAGCTGTCACTACCCACTCTGCCAAAGATCTCCAGCAGCTCATGGATCGTTTTAGCAAGGAACGTGCTGGAATCCCTAGCATATATGCACTGCTGAAACAGAGACGCCTGCATTGGCTCGGTCATGTTGTGAGAATGGATGATGGCCGGATCCCAAAGGATCTCCTCTATGGAGAACTCATGCAAGGAAAGCGCCCTACAGGTAGACCACAGCTGCGATACAAGGACATCTGCAAGAGGGATCTGAAGGCCTTAGGAGTGGACCTCAACAGGTGGGAAACCCTGGCCTCTGAGCAGCCCGCTTGGAGGCAGGCTGTGCAGCATGGCCTTTCCCAGTTTGAAGAGACACTTGGCCAACAGTCTGAGGCTAAGAGGCAAAGAAGGAAGGCCCATAGCCAGGGAGACAGACCAGGGACAGGCTGCACTTGCTCGCGGTGTGGAAGGGATTGTCACTCCCGAATTGGCCTTTTCAGCCACACTAGACGCTGTTCCAGAACCACCTTTCAGAGCGCAATACCATAGTCTTTCGAGACTGAAGGTTGCGAACATGATGAACATGATGAGAGCAGTGGGTCTCACACATTTAGTACCAGGACCCACTTTTTAAATGAGAACCTGTCAGGACCCACTGGAAGTGATGTCATGACTGGAAGTGACATCATCAAACTGGAAATTTTTTAACAACCTAGGTTCATTCCTGCTCACACTTAACCCAGGAGCAAGTTTGACTTTCATTGACCATTGACTTTCAGGACCATTGACTATCATGGTTAAAAGAATATACACAGTAGCTTGTTAAAAGTACAGGTCTGTTACATTTCCCCAAATGCAGTCACATACCATGGGAGTATCAAGTCTAACATATTAAAAATAAAATACTGAAATGAATGGGGACCCACCAGAAATTGGCTCTAGTGGGTCCCGACCCACACTTTAAGAAACACTGGTCTAGAGAAAGAGAGAGAACTCTCTGCCATTGTGTCTAGCCAGTTAACACAGGAACAGAAAGGCTCTGGGTTCAAATTCTAGCTTAGCCACTGAGCCAGTGGAGAGACTCAGGAAAATAAATCGCTTTCTTCCTGACGTATAGAATACTGCAAACACTGCTGCCATTAATGGCGTAGCCAATGGGGGATGGGGGTACATGGCTCCGGGTACCATGCCTTGAGGAGGTGCCATCCCGCGCCTCCGAAGGTGAACCTGAGGTGAAAAAAGTGGCCTTCGGAGTCTTGGGGAGTGGTCTCCCTGAGCCTCAAAAGGCCTCCTGGAAGCCTTAGAAAGGCACTTCCAGATTTTGCCAAAAACCGAAGTGCACTTTTAAGGCCACCAGGAAAGCTTCTGAGACCAGACTTGCCTCCCGGATGCTGGGAAGGGTGTTAAATACCTCAGGGGGTATTAAATTTGATGTTGTGCCCCCATGTGCCAGAAGACTTGGCTGCAGCACTGGCTGTCAGTTGGAATGAGACAAAAGCTCAAAAAGAAACTCCACTTTATACCTATCAGTATGTAAATATAATGCACATTTTCATCGCCTTTTCTACTTCATGTTTCTTTTCTAGTTTGAGAAAGAAGCTTTTCTTTTCTTTTTTAAAAGCAGAACTTTTTTTTCCAAGTCACACAGCGATATCCTTTTTCTTCCTGCCCTCCACTAAGTCCGTTCGTAATATCCCAGCCCACAAAGCTGACGGGAGCTCCTCACAGCAACATTCCTGGTGACACTGTTCTCAACATGGTTTTGCGATTGATGCAGAACCAGGAGTGCCAAAAACAGGGGGCTTGCTGCCATGTGATGTCGGAAAAGGGAGAGCTATTTACTAAATTCCACACTTTTTTTGGTGGCGAGACTGCAAGTTGAAACGTAGGAAGGCCAGGGAAATACAACGAGAAAAGGAAAAAGGGTATAATTCTTGCAAACATTTTTTTCTGAGAGGTCACAAAGTCCGTCTCTCAGCACTAGGCCCCCTGAGGGGTATCTGGTACCAAGAGTAAAAGAACAGTTGTATTTCCCTCTACCCTTTCTCTCGCCAGGGCTCATCTCTAGAATCCATTCTGCATGTTAGGAAAAGTTCAGCAATATGCAGCAATGATACAGAGCAGACAACCTCTGTGCATGTGCAGAGGGTTTCCCTGGGAAGCAGGCAGGGTTTTTTTTTTTTTGGGGGGGGTAGCCAGATAGAATCAAACTACCCTTCCACAGCGCCTTAGAACAGTGGTTCTCACACATTTAGCACCGGGACCCACTTTTTAGAATGGGAACCTGTCAGGACCCACCAGAAGTGATGCCATGAGCAGAAGTGACATCATCAAGCAGGAGAATTTGTAACAATTCTAGGCTGCGATCCTACCCACACTTACCCAGGAGTAAGTCCCATTGACTATCATTGTTCAAAGCATATACATAGTAGCTAGGTCTGTAATATTTCCCCGGACGCAGCCACATACCATGGTAGCATCAAGTCTAATATAATAAAAATAAAATATTGAAATGAATGGGGACCCACCTGAAATTGGCTTGCGACCCATCTAGTGGGTCCCGACCCACAGTTTGAGAAACACTGCATTAGCAAATAATCCCTACCTCTAATACAGAGCCAAGCTAAAACAAAACTGAAACGGAAATATTGAAACGGTCACAAAACGGAAAGAAAATTCAAACGAAATATTTCAATTCTGACATCGTTTTGAGACATGCCTTCAAGACACCAAGTCTAGCTGGCAAATGTCGAGACGATGAAGTGCTCGCTTTCCAAATACTTTTAACCTCACATATATTAAAGCCAACAGTATCCATAACTAGGAATGACGCTAAAATGGTGAATATCCTGGATATGAATTCAGAACTCCATAAATACTCTCAAAGTGGAAAAATACTGAACCAGTGGTACATGCTTGTGCTCTTTGCTGCTGCCAACAGAGGGCAGAGTGTAGCATGAAGGTACCAACCAACCAAGGAGGTAAAAAAAAAAAAAAAGAATCAGGTGGGACAGACCCGATTCACAGTCTAGGTGCAGCCTCCAAAACTGGCTCTTGCCACCCTATGTCTGCCAGAACAGGACCACTGACCACTGATTTCTGTTGTTCATCATTCATCACATATATTTGTTCTGCTTTTTGCTCCCATACAGAAACCCAAAGCAGATCAAAGTCTGAACTGGTACACCTCGTAAAAACAAGATAAACAACTCCTGGCCCCCCCATCCCTATAAACCTCAGTGACTGCATCCCTTTCAGTTCACCAGCTGGTGCTAAAATCAGTTTATCAAACCTTCTTAAATCACTTTTTAAGACAAGAAGACAAGAGGGCACAATCCTCACCAGGTACTCAGAAGTAAGTCCTATTTTGTTCAATGGGGCTTACTCTCAGGAAGGTGTGGTTAGGACTGCAGCCAGAGTTACCGAACTAGGGTAACTGCTGCAAATCGATCTCCCTTCTATTTTTCTTTTCTTCTATTGTTCCAAAGGAAGATCAGAGCTCTGGTAGAGCCCTCCCTAGGAAAGGAATTTCACATAAGCCCTGCTCCATCCTCGCCTCTGCTGTGGAATTTGGAGCAAGGCATGACACATAATCTCAACAGTGTGGCAGGGCTTCGTATGGTCACCAGCACGGAACGGTTAAATTGCACAGGAGCCTTGCCAGAAAAAAATGCTGGCAATCCGGTAGAAAAATGCTAGATGAGGAATCAGCTATGCCTAGTAGGAGGGAGCATCTTTTACTGTTCTCCCAGGAGGCGCACTAATTTGGCCACTGAGAAACCAGCAAGAAGAAGCTGTGAATCTGGACAGTCAAAGGGCAAAGAGTTGGTTCTGGTTGCACATCATATCCTCAACAGTGAGAAATGAGTGCCCCGCTCCTCATGCTTGGTTCCACTTTGACCCCCTTCGCAATGAGAGTGCTATTGGGTGAGCCATGCTTCGTTTGAGGTGTGGCTCACCCTAAAACCTTTTCAGTGTCAAGACTCGGGTCTGAAATATGTGAAGTATTCACGCAGAGGAAAAAGACCGTGTGCATGGATTAATTTCTCTCTCTCTGGGGATGAACTCCAATCCACTCCAAAGCAGGCTGGAGTAAGAGCTCCCAGGGCAGAGGGGGTGCAACTTTCAGGCTGGCTCGAGGGCCGGGCACAGCTCATTTTAGAAATTAAACTTTGGTTGTAAACTGCACCTTTTCCCAGAGGCGCCTGGCAAACAGAGCACACTGGTCAGATGTCAAATGCACCCTGAACCAAGATAAATCATGGTGCAGCGCTGCAGATGAACACAGCGACTGTTATAAATACTGGTTGTGTTACCACAACCATCAGATGTGGCAGGAGTCCAGGTTGTCAAAGGATGCCGTATTTTAAGAGGGACAATGCATATTGCACAAAAACCACAGCTCCAGAGCAGCTTGACAGGTCCATAAATCCATGCGCCACCCCACACACACACACATACATTAAACATACGCCCTTCTGAACTCCAATGTCTTATAAAACAAGTCTCTCCCGGAGACCCTGCAGTTTATTTTCCCCTGCTGTCCAAGCTCACAGGATACTGGAAGGAGAAACCCCCTCGCCCTCACACACACACACACCCCGAAACATGGAACAGATGCATCTCACAGCTTTGAAAAATCTCACACCCCCACAAAGACCCCGCTAAAGATTCAGGGGAAGTGTGACAACCTGATACAGATCTATTTGTCTGTCCTCTCCCCTCTCCTATGGGGGGATTGGGCTCACTTGCTTCTTGGTGGCCAAAGTTTGTGGGTGCAAACACAATTGAGCAGGAACTGTACTGTACAAGCCTCTAACTGCACCCTTTGTCTCTCAGTGTACCTTGTCCAGACGCCCTTTTAAAAAAAACCAACCCACTTCTGGCATGAGCCGACATGGTGATTGAGGGAGCGCACTGCTGGTCAAGCCCAGGACCTGCTTGTTCTTCATTATCAGCATTGAATTCTGGAGGACGGCTGGGAGAGCACAGCTGTAGCGCACCTTTGCCCAGCTCCTGGGGAGCACTCAGTGCCCCAGATACAAGGAGTCCAGCCCAACTGTGGGCACATCTCCTTCTACCTTCCAGTAAGGGGCTGCTGGTGGGGTGTGGGCGACACTGAGCGCCTGGCACTGAGAGGGGTCCTCTCCATCGCCACTCTACAGCCATTGAAGCCGGAGACACCCCCGCAGTTGCACTTTCCACCCTCTCTGAGAGGGCAGGTGGGCATCCTGGATTGGACAGCCCCAAATGCCCACTAGGATTGATGTGCTTGGATCTGCGGAGGGCGGCATGCCACTGCTTCTCCACCCAGGGCAAGCCAGGCAGGCAGGGCAGGAGGGTGCGCTGGGCACAGGGCAAAGGGGCAGAAGTGTGCACTTTCCACCCCCTCGGAGAGGGCAGGCGGGCAGCCTGGGGTGGGGGGGCAGCCCCAAACGCCCACTGGGATCGATGTGCCCAGGTCCCTGGAGCAGGCTTGGAGGGGGGCATGCCACTGCTTCTCCGCCTAGGGCAAGCCAGGCAGGCAGGCGGGGCAGGAGGGTGCCCAGTTTCCAGCCTGGGCTTTGGGCACAGGGCAAAGGGGCAGGAGGGCAGAAGTGTGGGGGAGGAGGAATGGAGGGGGGGTGTCTGTGCATGCGATGGGGGGCTGGGGGAGAGATGGAGCCCCCCCCCCGCTGAGCCGGGGGGGGCAAAGGGGCGCTTTACCTTGGCAGGGCAGGGCAGGCGAAGGCGATGCCCTCCAGTGGGGCAGGCGAGTCGGTCCTGCGGGCAGCGCTGGCGGCGAGGGGCGCTCCTGGGGGGCGAGGGCTCCGGCCCAGCAGCAGCAGCAGAGCCGCTCCGAGGCCCCTTGGCCGGAGTCAGCAGAAGACCGTGGCGGCGGCGGCGGCGGCGGCGGGAGGGGAGGGGCGGCGGGGGGCAGGACGGGGCAGGCGCTCCGCGGCGAGCGCCTCTCCCTCCCCTCGGACGGACGGCCCCGCTCCGGAGGCCCCGCAGGGTTGGCCGCCTGGCGCTCCGCCGCCCTTCTCAGCGCCCCCCCCCGCCGGCCCCGGGCACGCCACCGGCCTCGCCGGGCGCAGCTCCGCAGGACGGAGCGTGGGAAAAAGACGCGCAGCGCCGTCCAGGAGCGCAGGGGCCGGTGGCGGGGCTGGGGGGCGAAGCCTGCACTTCGGGGGGGGGGCATAAGCCAGTGGCGTAGCTAGAGGGGGCGCAGCGCTGCCATTGCCCCTCACTCTCTTTAGAGGGTCATCTCCAGGGGACGTAAGGCAGTGGCATAGCTGGGGGGGCAAAGCACTACTCCCCCACTCTTTTGGGGGGTCAATCCACGGGGGCACGTAAGCCAGTGGCGTAGCTAGAGGGGGCGCAGCGCTGCCATTGCCCTTCACTCTCTTTGGAGGGTCATCCCTAGGGGACATAAGGCAGTGGCATAGCTGGGGGGCAAAGCACTACTCCCCCACTCTTTTGGGGGGTCAATCCACGGGGGCACGTAAGCCAGTGGCGTAGCTAGAGGGGGGCAAAGCACTACTTTCCCCCACTCTCTTTTTTGGGAGGGACAATCCACGGGGGGACAGAAGCCAGTGGCGTCGCTTGAGGGGGGCAAAGCACTAAGTTTTTCTCCTCACTCTCTTTGGGGGGTTAAGAACATCAGAACAGCCCCGCTGGATCAGGCCATAGGCCCATCTAGTCCAGCTTCCTGTATCTCACAGCGGCCCACCAAATGCCCCAGGGAGCACACCAGATAACAAGAGACATGCAAGGCCTCCTGGGAATTGTAGTTAAGAACATAAGAACAGCCCCACTGGATCAGGCCATAGGCCCATCTAGTCCAGCTTCCTGTATCTCACAGCGGCCCACCAAATGCCCCAGGGAGCACACCAGATAACAAGAGACCTGCAAAGTTTCCTGGGAATTGTAGTTAAGAACATAAGAACAGCCCCACTGGATCAGGCCAGAGGCCCATCTAGTCCACCTTCCTGTATCTCACAGCGGCCCACCAAATGCCCCAGGGAGCACACCAGGTAACAAGAGACCTGCAAGGCTTCCTGGGAATTGTAGTTAAGAACATAACAGCCTCACTGGATCAGGCCATAGGCCCATCTAGTCCACCTTCCTGTATCTCACAGCGGCCCACCAAATGCCCCAGGGAGTACACCAGACAACAAGAGACCTCATACTGGTGCCCTCCCTTGCATCTGGCATTCTGACATAGTTCAATCCACGGGGGCACGTAAGCCAGTGGCATAGCTAGATGTGGGGCAAAGCACTACTTTTCCCCTCACTCTCTTTTTTTTTGGGGGGGGGGGATCAATCTACCAGAGGGGGGTGGCATAAGCCAGTGGTGTAGCACTACGATTTTCCCTTAACTCTTTTTTGGGGGGGAAGATCAATCCACGGGGGGGGGCACAAGCCAGTGCCATAGCTAGAGGGGGGCAAAGATTTGCAGGTGGCTGAACGCATGGTACAAGCGGCCTCTTCCCTTTCAGAGCCATTCCAGGCAGGGGGGAGCAAAATGGAGCAGTAGCGTTCAGGCGCCTGCAAAACTTAGTGCTTTGCACACCCTCTAGCTACTCCACTAGCTTGTGCCCCCTGGTGGATTGACCCCCCCCCCACCAAAAAAAGAGCGAGGGGAAAAATCAGGAAAGAATCATGAAGGTTTAAAAACAGTCATTCTAACCTGGGGGGGGGATGTTGCCTGGATCTCATTCTGGAGTCAGACATGGAAGGTTCAGATTCAAATCCTGCCCAGCCACCAAGCTTCCTGGGTGACTTTGGGACAGTCACTGTCTCTCTCAGCCTCACCTACCTCACAGGGTTGTTGTGAGGACAAAAGGAGGGGAAGAACATGGACATCACCCTGAGCTCCTTGGAGGAAATGAGGTTCTATATAGCAAGGTGAAAAATAAAATAAATAGTGAAACACGTGTGCATTTATAATAACTACAATTATAAATAAGTAATAAGCAGCAATAAGCAATCATTTGCGTCCCTGTTTGTTCAAAATGTGATGCTCTCCCTTGTTGTTTTTTTTTTGGTTTTTTTTTTTTTATTAAAAACAAGACCAAAAAAAGCCAGAAGCGCCCCCAACCTCTTTGGACTTCTGAGAGAGCCTGGAAACATGATGTGCTGAACCCATTGGATGCTCCCCATCTCTCCCCAGTGGCGCCAGGTGCCATTCTAGTTGGTAGGCCAGCATGAGGCAAAAGTGGAGCTAAATGACATGTTTCAAGAAGTGCAGGGAACTCTGGAGGGGGGTTAGGTGTGGAGACAGGGCCGGCCCATCCATGAGGCTGACTGAGACAGTGCCCTCAGGCAACACAGTTGCACCCACTTCCATCTGCCCCCTTCTTCCTCCCAGTTCCTAGATTGGAAGAGGAAGGGGGAGGCGGACTAGAAGAGTAAATGTGGGGGAGAGAAGTGTGGTGGGCTAGAGTGTCAGAGACTCCCCTCCATACTTTCTCGTTCACTCCATCCCATCTTCCTTTACCAATCCAGGGAGTGGCAGGGGTTGGCACAGTAAAGGAGGGGGGTTGCTATTTGGCACATCAGCTCTGAGTCCAGGAGGTCTTGAGCCAACCATGTGAGCACAGCTAGCGCACTCTCACGAAGAGCTGCCGCACCCAGAGCCCTCACAGCTCCCAAAATCCTTTGGGAAGAAGCCATGACAGTTAAACAAGTTTGAAGGGAAACTGCTTTACAGAACTTTTCAAATAATATACAGGTGCAGCCTATTTATCCACAGATTTTTTATCTGCGGATTTGTCTCTGCTAATGGGGTGGGGGAACCGAAAGTCACACACACCTTTGCCTCCTTTGCCCTTCGCTGGCATCTCGCTCCATTTCCGGGCAGCCCAAAACACTGCAAAAAGGCTCTGCTTCACCCAGGCAGGGAAATAGCCCTGGAGCCCTGGAAGAGGTTCCCCTTGCAAAGGAACAGTAACATTCCTGGAGCCCCTGAGCCAGCAAAGAGGCTGAAGAGGGGAAGGGGGGGGCGAAAATTTCTGTAGCCAGAACATGCAGCAAGGTGGAGCTCTCTCTCTCTCTCTCTCTCTCTCTCTCTCTCACACACACACACACACACACACACACACACACACGGGGCAGGTGTGGTAGCAACAGACGAGATTGCTTTAAAAAACCCAGGGAGTGTTTGCCAAATTCCCCCCCCCTTGAGATGGTGCAGGCAATCACAAGCAAGCACCAAGCAAAGCATGAGATATCACCTACAATCCTCTCCGCACTTTCCTGGGAGTAAGCCCCATTGACTACAATGGGGCTTACTTCTGAGTAGAAACGCATAGGGCTGGACTCTTAAAAGGTCAGCATACCATGTGAAAGAAGCCAGGCAGCTGGCAACGGGGAAGGCTGAGTACGGAGCAGAGGAGAGGGGATTGATAACAGCTGACTTAGTTTCCTTCCATCCAGAAGTTTCAGGCTGCAGTGTATTTGCGCAACTCGATGGAATTTAGCACAATTTAGTTTTTTGTTAATCGCGCTATATTTTGTTAATCGCATAATGACTAATGTTAGTCACGGAATGGAACTAACGCGGATAAATAGGCTCCACCTGTACTTGCCAGTATTATTCTTTCTCATAAAACAGTCATGGGCTACAGAATGGGAAGATTAGACACCCCCCTCCCCAGATACAGCCCTGATTGGGAGGCCAACACTGCTTTCTTGAAAGACAAAAAACAAGTCACACTTCCAACATGGAGCTCTAAGTTGTAACTACTGTACTTACACCACAATCCTATGCATGTCTACTGCCATTAAATTCAATAGGACTTACTCCAGGGATGTGTGTCCAGGATTGTAACCTCTGTCAAGTGGCAGCTCCACTGATGTCACTATATAAATATATAAAATAAAATACAGTGATGGATATCAGGCTTTTCCTCAATGAAATCTTTTTAAACTGTGCACAGCTTCCTCAAGCTAGTCTGGGGTTTTGGATCCAGAGCTAGAACAGAAGTGGAATGTTCCGGATATTCCCATCATCACCTTGATCCTTTTTCCTCCTCTGGTAGGCTTGGCTCATTCATCTTCAGCAGGAGCAGCCCGGCCCTCTGTTTTCATTGGCCACCATTTGAGACATATTTTAGCACAAATGCACCACGATGTCTTGCTGACAGGTGCTCCCAGCATGGTCCCAAAAGGACCCTGTTCCTTTTAGACACAGCAGGCCTCACTGCTCCTGCAGATCCAACAAAAGGGGCTCCAGGAAATGGGGCATGAATGAGTGAAGGTGCCAACACAAGCCTCGGAGGAAAGCAGTGCCCCATGGAATCTTTGAGCCTGCTCTATGCCTCGGTCTCCCTTTCCACCTCTGTAGGCAGTTGTTGATCCAGTCCATCTGCTGTTCCCATATACTTGCTTTAGACCAGCGATTTTCAGCCTTTTTCCTCTTGTGGCCCACTGACAAGGCACGAAAATTGTCAAGGCACACTATCAGGTTTTCGGCAATTGACAAGGCACACCATGCTGCCAGTGGGGGTTTCACATCCCCCATTGGCCCTACTAATAAATGACCTTCTCCCAAATTCTTGTGGCACTCCTGTGGACTACTTGTGGCACACCAGTTGAAAATGTCTGCTTTAGACAAAGGGGAAAAAAGGGCATAACACAAATTCACACAACACGTGGAGACATTTTTTAGAGCACAAAATAATAAGAATATCTCAATGCGTTTAAAATGACGACAACAAAGCAGCCTAGGAAAATAGGAATGTAACTAAGGCTGCAATCCTATGCACATTTTCCTGGGAGTAAGCTCATTGAATACAGTGGGACTTATTTCTGAGTAGACATGCATAGGATTATGCTTTATGAGCCCGATCCTATTGATGGGCACTGCTGTTGCTGCTGCCTGGTGTCGTAAAAGCTTCGTAATGCACTTTTCGGCACCCAGCGAGTAATTAGCACTGCCCAGTGGGTGCTGCACCCCACCCAATGGCCACCAGCTACTTTCAACCTGTGTGCCACAGCACATTGGCAGGCACAGAACCCAGAAGAGTCTCCTGGAAGCCAGAAATGATATCACAAGAGGCAAAGACCATAGGAAAGACCATAGAGCAGGGGTGTCCAAAGTTTCTGGTAGGAGGGCCACATCATCTCTCTGACACTGTGTCGGGGGCCGGGGGGGGGAAAGAATTAATTTACATTTAAAATTTGAATACATTTACATAAGTATACATAAATGAATATATTAAAGATGAACTTATATGAATGGATGACGGTCTTGCAATAGCTCAAGGCCTATAAAACGCCTTGTACAAAGCAAGGCTGGCCTTTCCTTTGCTGCTGCTACTGCATCATAGATGTGAAACAGCAAGCAGTGGAGGAAGCCCTCATCCCACAGCTCACGCAAGAGGTCAAACAGTCGCCCTCAGGCTGAGAGCAGTTGCGTAGGGCCAGTGCGGGCTCCAAATCTCTAGGGGGCCAGACTGG